>NW_013952408.1:950290-960923 GCF_001266775.1 Austrofundulus limnaeus | reverse complement strand
CACACACACACACACCCACATACACAAAGAGGCACAACAACAAAGGTTTGTCTTAAATAGAAGCACAAAGGCATATCCTTTTATAGTCCTCTCCCTGTTGTTGGCAGCCTGGTTGGACGTAGAAAGGGGGGAGGTGAAGGAGACACCTGTGGTCAGAGGATAAAGGGTCTCTAATCGYCCACCTTTGTCTGCAGTGCGAGGGATCCCTCTGCCGTGTCCGTTCTGAGTGCCCCTTGCAATGGCTCCTAAAAAGAAGGAAGAGCCGAAGCCTGCTGCACCAGCAGCCCCCAAGCCCCCAGAGCCTGAGCGCCCCAAGACCCCGGAGTTTGACCCAACATCAGTGACGGTAACTTCTTCTCATCACTGTCACAGTAAACTGGATTTAATTATTGTTTTATTTGTTCTTGTTAGCCCCTTTGGTTTATATCAATTAGGTGATTTTATAAAAACTGTTCACAGCTAACAGGCATGTTTTCAGAACATGTGACCTAAACTGGACCATACAAGCCAAACACTTCAGTGCAGGTTATTAAACGAGCTTTACAGTACATGTGGTGCAAGAATGGAGTGTTACACAGCTAAGGGGATGCTGTGAAACTGTCAGGGCCAGTTGTAATTAGTGCATCAGACATCTTGGAAAGTTTAGTTTCTGCTGACTTGGCCCCTTCTCAGTGGATGAATGTTTTTCTGGTTGAGCAAGCCACTATGTTACAATGGTCAAAACCACCGAATATGATTTTCATTATGTCTGTGAATGGCAGACCACCCGCTTCTCCTTTCTAAAGAGTGAGGGGGAATGGGTGGAAAAACTAGAAGRAAGAAAAATACAGATAATTACAGCTCTGTTCCATCTATCTTTAAACATGCTTAGATAATTTTTTGGGATAATGTTTTCTCAGAGTTTCATGTTCAGTTTGGGGTTTGGAGACATCCAGACGTTAAACAGGAACCTGGGGCACCAATCTGACTCAAGTCCAAGGAATACATGAAAATTAAAACAAAGTCAAAAGTGATTGCAGAGTGGAAAGTTATGCTTTATACTTTAAATTAAACATTCTTCAGGAGTATTAAGATGATTGTAAAATAAATTCACTAGCTAGTTTAAAGCCTTTAGCCTTTTTTCTAAAAAATAAATAAATAAATGCAGCCGACTGTCATTTACATTATAATAAATCTACTCTCAGACACAAAAATAAGGAAAAGAGCAAGACTCTGTTCTTGAATTTTTTTTATTAAGTGTGTAGAATAAAAAATATGTTCTGGCTGAAATATTTTAGTAAATTTGAACTTATGCCTCTCTGAAAACTTTATTTTGACTATTTAACCTTGTTAAATCCAAGTGACATCTTTGCATCTAAAAATAAACCAATACAAATCTAGAAGTGAACTAAATCCAACGGCACATTAGACCCAAGGTCACCAATAACTACAGGAGAACAGATTATGTTTGAAATTTTATCTATGTGGTATGACAATGAGATACTGTATTATATTCATAATAACTTGTTTCTTCTTTTTTATTTGCTATATTAAATAAAATTCTTCTTCTGTGCTGCTTTGAGTGATCTGCAGCCCCTTAATTGCTTTGTTTGCTTTGTTTGTCTTTTCTCAGCTGGAATTCACCCCGGAACAACTTGAGGGTGAGGCTCATTTGTCGGTGGCGTTGCGTTGGACTGTGAGCTATTTATAGAGGGGAAAAATGTGGTTGTTCACACACTGATCTCTTCAGTGTGTGAGAAATGTTTAGCAACAGCTGGTGATGATAATGTAGATCAGACATACGCTATTTTTTAATATATTCAAATAATCGATTKCAGCCATGTGTCCTAAAAATGTTAAAGCAGAGTGAAGCTGTTTGGAGTTTGAATCCTTGTTGTCTTTCTTTTATCCGATGCATGCTGTTACAGATAATTACTTGAGGCAGATCAGCACATGTTTTTGAATGATAATGACATTCTTTAAAAAAWTAAAGTAAAATAAAATTGGGGAGTTGCCAGTTTTTATTTTAATTTTATTATTTTCACAGACTTCAAAGATGCTTTCCAGCTGTTTGACCGCACACCGACCAATGAGATGAAAATCACTTACGCTCAGTGTGGGGACTTGATCAGGGCTTTGGGCCAGAATCCTACCAATGCAGAGATCATGCACGTTCTTGGAAAGCCCAAACCTGAAGGTTGGTCATTTGATCAGCGGAGTTATACGTACAACTTGTTTGAACTACAATTAAGTTCAACACAAACTCCAGCCTTTTCATCTTTCCTTGTTATTTAACCCCTGCTACTTCCCACAGACATGCAGTMCAAGATGCTCGACTTTGACCAGTTCTTACCAATCCATCAGCACATTTGCAAGGCCAAAGATCGTGGAACGTTTGAAGATTTTGTGGAGGGCTTAAGGGTGTTTGACAAAGAGGGAAACGGCACGGTGATGGGTGCTGAGCTCAGACATGTTTTAGCAACTCTGGGTGAGTTTAACGGTCTTAATGCAAGCTGATGTCAGAAAGCTGTAGAATTAAAAATGCATTCTGATTTGACAGTTTTGCTGGTTTCAGGTGAGAAAATGAGAGAGGATGAAGTGGAGCAGCTCATGCAAAACCAAGAGGATGCTAATGGGTGTATAAACTATGAAGCTTTTGTAAAGTACATCATGGCAACTTAAAAAATGATATCTGTTTCAGCTTCTGTATTTTGGTGCTGCATCACAGGATRGTTTTAAAATTAAAGACACTAAACGAGTTTGTCTCCTTCACTGGAAAACCAAGAATATTTTGTTCTTAAAGATCTTTGTTTTCCTGGAAATCCCCTTCTGTATTTTAATCATTTTCATTTCTCATGGATAGATGTMACTCATAAATGCTTCACATTGTCTAGGGTTTCTGGTGCGGATGCTGTGCACCCATCAACATTTTATATCTCATGGGAAATAAATGCAGTTGTTTTGACGGTGTCCTGTTTTTTTAAGAATTATGCTTTTGTGCTCCCATCATGGACACATTTGGCTTCAGTGAGAGTTAAAAACAAAATTATGGGTTATGCTAAAAAAAAGTTCAACATCACTAAAGTCATTTGACACATTTCTTATTATTATCAATTAAACAAAACACAGAAAACAAAAAACATCCCACTATAGTGGGAAAATCCAGTTTCTCCTTTTACTCAGTGTTGTATATAGTACCTCAAAAAAAAAAAAAAAAACAGTGATATGTGAGTGTAAGTACAATCTTACCATTTCTCCGATATAAAATGTACTTAAGTTTTAAAAGTAAAAGTACTGGGTTAAAGTACAGTAAATGGTAAGAATTTCAAGAATAGCATTTATTTGGAGGTGACCTCCCCAAAAATATGTTTTTCTAAAGTCCATAATGACTAAAATGTTATTTTAAAGAGTTAATGTTGAAAAACTTTGGATGCACTAGTCTGCGTGTTTGAGCCACATATTTCTGTATTTCTATATTTCATCTTCACATTAGGATATCTAACAACCTGGAATGAAAAAAAAGGCAAAATGAAACAGGAGTAATGACTCTCTACTTTTTTTCAATGTAAGGCATAAATACAATCGCTTGAAATGTAAGAAGTAGAAATAAAAAGTTGGTTGAAAGATAATTACTCATATAGATAACCAAACATTTAACTTAAGTAAAGCAACAAAGTATTTGCTACTTTACATCTCTACTCATACATTTGCTTTATGTAAGCAATAAAGCACTATTAAATATTAAAATCAGAAAATATAATCTTATCTCAGGAATAAATAACAAAATTGTGCTCATAAAGCAAACAAACTAAAGTTCTGTGTGTGAATCTGAGTCGTGCTTCTCTTTTTAACCAGCAGAGAGCGCTGTTGCTCAACATTTTGCTGATCTGATCTGAGGGGTTCTCCTCACACTGTGACATAAAAACAACTCCCCGTTATTACAGAAGAAAATCCAAAACTTTTATCTAATATTGTTATAGTTAATTTTATAATGTGAGCATCATTATAGATGTGGCGACCCCGGAAGAAGGGAACAGTCAAAAAGAAAAGAAAAACACATTCCAGTGTTTTTTGTCTGAAAACTCAGTTTTTCTTCTGAGATGAGGGAACACAATGCCAGAAACAGAGCTGATATAAACTCTGAGTCAGTTTTTGTGACTATGGGCCAAATCTGCCTTCTGCTCAGAGSTTTGTTCATTCTGACTTCCAGAATAAATTCAAAATAATGATTTAGAGTTACGTCTCAAGTGCATACAAACCATCTGCCATGAATTGTATCTCTCGGTATCTAATTACTGCATATCTATAAATTTACCTGTAAACTCAGAAAAACAAAACCGTCATTATCAGGAAAATTTGGTACCTGGAGTAAGTTTTTATGATGCTCACCCTGCAAACACTTTTCTTCTATAACTTTACTTCTACAGGGTTAAAAATGTAACTGTGATAATATAAGTGCAGAAATAATTTCACATCAGAACTCCAGGATGGAGCTGACTGTTGAATCACATCAACTCTGCAGAATAAACTGAGTGATTCTTTTAACTCACAGGATGAGAAGAAAACTGTGACAATTAGCTTTAATGTGAAGAACAAAAACAAACCTATAAATAAACACTTTTTCATCCCTTTAAATGAGTCTATGAACATTTTTGTTGTTGTTGTTTCTGTCAGGGATAAATAGAAATTTGCCCTGGACAGGTTGCTGGTCAGTCACAGGGCCAATATAGGGAGACACCCACACATACRCACATGATTACTCTAGCATGCACTTTTTTTTCTTTCTTTTTTTACTGTCGGACAAAAACTTATGGAGACACAAAGAAAATATCTTCTCACAGAAAGACTCCAGCTGAGTTTTTAATTCTTGCTCGGAGGCTCCAGTGTTAACCAGCTGTGGCACTGTGCTTTTCATATTTTAAACAATCATTTTTTCTTCCCTTTTTTCAATGTTATTCAGCCATTGTAAACACATAAAATGAAATACAAACAGCTACCACACTTAGTGCATTATCTAAGTTATATACATTTTAGTGTTTTTTTTTTTAAAGTCGGTTATTTATAAATCCAATCAGTGGTTCATGAGATACAGACAAACACACACACAAGCACACACAGAAAAAAAAACATTATTTCTCCTCTGCTTTTTGCAGTTGGTGATAATGAAGATTTGACTTGGATGCATCACCAAGGAACAAGTGAATGGATTTAAATTTTTAGATCAAATTTGTAACCAAAGCTAAAATTAAATCCTTACAGTACAGAAATAAATAGAAATCTCACACAAAAAAAAATCTGTGAAGTACCGGTAGCTCAGTTAAAAAAAAAAAAAACATCCTTACTTTATTTCAAGCCTGAGTCAAGCTCCAAATATAGAGCTCACGTCTCCCACAACAACAGCTGAAGCAGCTTTTTAAGCCTCAGCGTGATGTGTCTTAGTCTTTGTTGTGCAGCCCTGCTCAAAGTGTTGAAGCCTGAACTTGTCAAACGCAGAGTTGACAGGTTCAGGATTCAACACTGAGAAAAAAGACGACATTTTTACCASCCGAGGAATACGCCCCAATAAGTACTGACATGCAGTCACACACAGGTTGGATGCACAGAAAGTTGACAGGGAGGCCTGGAGAAGATGCCGTTAAATCGCCATGTCACTTTAAGGTTGAAGGTTGGACCTTTTTGTGGTTTTAATTTGGCATTTAAAGTAACACTGCTTACAGTTTATACAGTGTTTTCAGGCCTGAACAGCCTTAAAAKGACAGTTTAAATAATTTAGGGTCTGTGGAGAGCTTATGGACCATTGCTATAATGCAGCCAGTTTTACAGATACTGACCTAAAATTTAGTGTGGTAGTAGCTGAGATGGATTTCAAATATATATATTGAGGTGTAATGGATTGCACWAGCATTTYGTTTAAAACTTTGCCRTTAACTATTTAAAGCAAATATTGTGTTTGAAATATCTCATGAAYCCTTGACTAGATTATATTGAAATTTTCAGGAAAAAAAATTCATGTGCACTTACAACTTACAGTCAATCTAATTTGAGATGGCATCCAACAGCTTATTGAGCTTACTCAGTAAAAAAAAAAGCCTACTCCTCAGTCATTTCTACAGACACTGAGCTAAAATAAATGATGTTAGTAGCTGAGAGTCCTTCACAGCACAWACTCTGAATGTGACATCTTGTGACATAACGTGATCTCACAAAGCATTATTATTATTATTATTAGATTTGACCAAAATAACTACAATGCTCCCATTTCTCAACAAGATCTCTGGCATAAAAGGTGGCAGGTGACTTACTTTTCTTCAAGTAATTAAAGGTTGTCCGAAGAATCTGACAACCTTTAATTCTGATTGGATCTCACAAAATCCAAATGGATTGTAATTGTCATTAAACACCTTAAATTTCCCATTTTTCATGACAATTTGTTTGATCCTTGATTTTGATTCATTTGATTTATTTGATAAAGTGGTTTTACAGCCCTTTTACACTGCCATTGGCTACTGTGACAAAAATCCTGCTTCAAAGTGCTACAGCTGCACATACTGCTACTTTGCAAAAAATAACAATGTTAGCTGAAACAGAAACGTTGCTGCTGAAATGCATGTTTTTTCTAYATATAAATTTGGGGCAAAGATAAAAAATGGATTTTATCTCATATTTCATCTTCATGTGGCTGATAACAATCAAGTGTTTATCCGACACAACAAGCCTTCATTAGTTTATGTCGGAGTCCTTGTTCTTTATGTGTAAGTTGAGTCCTRAGGGTTTCTGGCAAAGGCTGTAGTTTCTGCTCCATTTCACCTTGGCTCAGCCTAAAACGTATGAAACTGCATCTAACAGGCACTCTCTCAGGGCWTCGTCTTTTCCATGACTAATTTACAATAATTATATATTTATAAGGATGTCAGGAAATGACAAGCCACAGTAACAGTAAAGCTAGAGACATCCTTTCAAACATTATACAGCATATTTAAGTAAATTGGCATTGATGAATAGGAATAATGGATTCTATGCGCCATCACAGTTAATTACTGTTGACATTTCTGTATTTTGAAAAAAAAAGTCAAAAAGGAAAAAAATTGAAGTATCATTTTATTCTGAAATATGAACGTGTACATGTACAAGTGGAAATCAACAACATATATTTATGTGTATTATTTACAGAGGAAATAGCTTACATTTCACAAAAATGCACTTATTTTTGTTTGTAAGGCAACATGTGTTGTTTTCTGAAAATAAGCAGGTCTGACATCAAACCGTTTGATACAAGTTTTTGTACAGAAACAGATGTATATTAAAAAACATTAAAATATGCATTTTGTTTTGATAWACTCCACCAGCAACGATAGAAATCTGACTATAAAATGTTTTATGTACGTAGGTAAACATGGGTTGTCTCTTTGGTGAGTTTGATGTCATGATTTTTTTTGTACATGAACATATTTATTGTAATATATTCTTAGGTTTTTATATGGAATCCTGGAAGAGCTGGAACAGGTGGTTGTGGAAAGATGTCCTCCAGGCTCAGGCGGCTGCCTCCATGACCCGAATCCAAAACAAGCCACAGATGATGGATGGATGGATGGATGGATGGATGGATGGATGGATGGATGGATGGATGGATCTTACATCAATCAGTGGTTAAATATTTTTTGTTCTGTACAACATCCACAAAACCTTTATAAAATGTTCAGTATGCTCTTTAAAATTTTCAAATCTAATAAAAAATCATAAATAAATAAATATAATAATTTAACTCTCACTTAACAATATACACTCAAAAAGTGACCTCATTTGGACAATATGTTCATTTACCACATTGTACTGGGTTTGTGAGCTCACTTGCAGAATGACCCAAAGSTTTTGTTTGAGTTAAAACACACAAATTAACATATTTGGGTAATGTTTTCTTTTACAGTACCCTTATTACCATGTAATTACAAGGTAAAAAATATTTAAATGTAATTACTATCTTATTACCATGTAATTACGTGGTAATTAGGGTACAAAAGAAAAACTACTGTTAGTAAAACTACCTTTATTGGGTAACTACAATCAAATTACTATTCAATGGTAGCTCAACATTATATAACCAAAATAATGCAACTAAATTTTGGGGTTAGTGGTTGATTGCAATAAAATATAACTTTAAAACTGACCAAATTACCTACTACTTATTTAGGTGTTTCATAGTGAATTGTAATACATTACCAGGTAAGTGCTACATTACTGCAGACAATTAATAATATAGTAAAATTGTACCCTTGTAATTACATGGTAATAAGTGTACCGTAAAAGAAAGTGTTACCCATACTTGCTCAAATCCAATGTTTTTCCAACATGTTGGCTCATACTACGATAAGCAAAACACTAACGGGATGAAGTAACATCAGCATAAAGATTCAGGTCCAGAACACACAACAGGCTTTGKAATTTTTATAATCCCTTTCAAAATAAATCTGTTTGGTTCCCTTTTTGTTCCTTAGCAAAAAACAAWGTTATTTTATTTATTTATTGTCAGCTACCACAGCAGAGACGAGGCTGCAACCACTTGGATTAACCTTGTGAGCTATAAGTGCTGGGATCACATTGAGAGAGTATGATGACCCRACCAGAGCCGGGCTTTAGGGGAGCGACTGGTTCCCGTTACATCYGGCTGCTTTAGAAGCAGCAGCTTAGTTGTGACACTGATTATGAGAAAGCCACAAGGATTCCATAAGCCAAATTAAGAATTTAATCTGCTTCTGCTGTGCATGCACATCCAAATTCATGCACATCATTGAATGCACCATGTGCATACCCCCCCCCCCCCAAAAAAAAAAGACTAAGACTCATTTTCACTTTGTAAAATAATGAATAAAGTCTAAAATTCACTTGTCTGGATGAAAGCTTTAAAGWGAAACTAATGCAGTGGCCTCAGGGAATTACAACCTTATTTCACAGTAAATTTTGTTTTTACTTGTCAACCTTCCTGTTTTCTTTTCTTTTGCAAAATTGRCATTTTCAAGCAAAGAACAGGAATGTATGGTTTTGATGATTCGAATGAATATTCATTTAGAATCTTTATGAAGATGTGTAAAAAAAACCTTCTCCCTTCAACAGACGTTAACACAATCTGTATTTTTTACTCATAATGAAACAAGCTGCTATTTATGCAAACAAACTAATGCGTCAGAGTCATTTCTTTTTCAAGTCTCATTGTTTGCCTTCCTCTCTCTTACTAAGAATCCAGCATCTGTGAGCTGCAGATCCTGTTAAACTATCGTGTTCCACTAATAAAGACTAAACAGTACAACGGCAGTGATAGGAACACACTCAGACTCTCTGTAACGTGATTATCCCAAAGAAAAGAAATCAATTTACTTTGAAAAAAATACACTTTTTKTAGTCCACTTGATGAAAAAATAAAGGAGTTCTGTTTATTTGKGTGCAAGGAGCACATCAGTAGTTTTAAAGTGTTCGTTCATTTGCTCACACAGCTGTGGTCTGTTTGATGCTGTGAAAACTGATCCGGGTCGGCGATGTGGGGATGGACATGGCTCGAGCCACTCGCACCCGGAGCGYGTGGTTGTCCTGCCAACGGTGCCAGCGTTTCCTTACAGCAGAACGGACCTGAAACATCAAGGTTATATAGAAGAATCTAAACTAACATCCTTGTAYGTTAAATGACACACTTGAAAATAGCATTACGTGCAACGTCAGACTTTCAGCTATTACCACATCAAATGTTTAGTTTAATATCTGTGAACCTGAGTTATTGCTATTTTTGTGTTGACTAATGCCCGTTAGCTGTGGCGGTCATCTTAAATTGGACTGATTCCAAAAGTTGTTCAGCCTGCCGGTGTAAAAATCRAAATCAGAGAGACAAACACTTACAGACATGAACAAAAACACAGCTGCAAGCCTTTCAGCAGCTGCTTTTAGCTGAGATGCCACTGGTTTAAAWAGACAAAAGTGGAAATACCGTGATATGAAGTGAGGTAAATTAGGGAAAATAGTTGAAATACAAAGAATTTGTGGCAATAAGGCAACACACAACTCCAAACTTACTTACTTAAATCACTTCAAAATGTTTAAAGAACTTTTAAAAGTCCTGTTTATCCTTAACCATAAAATTAAATGAGGTGATGAAAAAAGACAAGTAAACAGACGTCTGTAAAATCGAAATCATATTATTTGTTGCAGTTTGTGTGATATTATAACACACAGCTGTGACTGACATGAGATTATAAGGGTTGTATCAGGTCTGTGGAAACAGCTGATAAAAAGCTCGAAACAATCACTTTAAGCATTTTAAAGTATGAAAAATCAGATTGACAAACCATCATCGAGCAGCTGGTTTGGATTATTATCTCTTGTCAGTCTTAATACAATCTCGTTGTTGTGCATTTATTTATTATGAAACACAAAACTTTAGTCCTTCTTTAACTTTCAGCCAAAGAGGAAATAACGATCAAAACTGTCCATGTYGTATGTGTACCAATAGCACCTAAAGTATAAAAATAACTTGTTTTTTTGGGAATGTAGCAAAAAAAACATACAGTGGGAAAAATAAGTATTGAACACGTCAACATTTTTCTCAGTAAATATATTACTAGAGGTGCTAATGACATGAAAATTTCACCAGATGTCGGTAACAACCCAAGTG
>NW_013952408.1:943978-947350 GCF_001266775.1 Austrofundulus limnaeus | reverse complement strand
AAACAAGAGTGGTATTTAAACTGCTGCTTACAAGGCGGTAAAAATAATGAGATAAATTGGAGACCTAACTGTGGAAATTATGACCACATTTTTCCAGAACTCATTTTGCCGCCATAATCAATTTGCGCAAAAACAGATTTAAAAATAATTTTCATTTTTCTACCAAAGTCACCAAACTCCACATTCCCAGTCAGAATGGGGGTGAGCAGGGAAAAGCATTCATTTGTCACAATTACCATCAACTGTGCGCTTCTTGTATTGGCTTTGATGACTTTCAAACAGCTGCTGGGATTTTGGTCATTTGCTTTTATTTTAATCAGAGGGAAATGGCAGCACTTAGCCAAGGTTTTCTATCATATTTAAAGGGACCAGCAAAAAAATGTGTGCAATTTCACAGAAAGAACGTAAAATCTCTTTTCACTTATTTGAGTTATAAAACTGCTGATGTCAGATGAAGTTAAAACAAAACTGTGACTAACAATAAATTTGAAAAAAATACCTCTAAATAATTTAAGGAGATTTGTGAAGCACTTTATTGAAATAGCAAATCTAAGAGGCACATTATTGACAGACTACAGTGACTCACCTCTCCATTTAGAAAGCAGTAAAACACTGAAACACAGAATCCCTGCAAGACACATCACACATTATAATTAGATGAAAACAATAGGGGAGTGCTTTGTCATTTTAGCTGAGAAAAAAAGATGACACATTAATGATGCAGTCCTCAACAAAAAAAAAAAGAAAAGAAAAAAAAAACAAGTGTTGCAGCTTCACAGCAAAATATAGTTTTAGCACAAATAAAACTGAAGCTACACTATTTTTTTCTGTTTAGGGAAATAATGATGCGCAAAAAGCAAGGAAACTGGGGGAAGCTACAGAGCAGAAATCATGCCCACATGGCCCGGGTAATCTTGACAGCTGAGAGCAGTGAACATAAGGCAGGAGGGACAAAGTCTGTGTAAGCTCCACCAGGATGCTAACTCAAATTATCCTCCCACAGGAAAGCTCAACGATACGATACAACTCTGCAGTAAAACACTCGGATTGATTCGCTGCAGACACGTGTGAGGGCTTTTTGACCGAGAGCGTTTCGCTAATCTCACCTGAAACGACTGCAAAAAGGAGTTGAAATAGATGAAAACGACTTGTGAGATGTCATCCCCGCCAGGGTTGACAAAGAACAGCATATAGGTGATGCCCAGCAGAGGTAGCAGGACTAGGGTGGCTTTCACGGCTTTTCTGTAAAAKACAGGGGGGGATGAGAATAAACAGCCTTGTTACAGAAATAGGAGCGTGGACGTCATCTGAGCTGTCTCTGGCAAACATTGTCACTGTATAYTTTTACAACGTTGTTAGAGATGAGGTTTGGTTTCGGTGGATGGGAACTGCTTTCTAATAATGAGCTGTCACATGCAGTTTGTGTGCTGAGATTAAGTCTCGGTGTGTCTCCTGGAATTCAGCAATAACAATAAAATTAGGGCTGTAGCATTTGTTACTATTGTTTCAGTGTGTTTCATTGTGAGCCAATGATGGCTTATATTTAGGTAATATCGACTTCATCTGCACAGATTTTGATTCTGTCGGGAAAAAAAGCTTTAACGTCAGAAAATGGCATTTTTTTTATAAAATGTTGCAAATATTAATGCTTATCGGACTGAATTTATTATTTTATTCTTGCCTAAAAGCATGCTGATTTAAAAAAAAAATAAGTTGTAGGTGGGCAGCCATTAAGAGCTGTCAAAATATCGCTCCAATTTTGCTAACAGCCCCCCAAAGGAATTTAAAGGAACACGTTGGGCTTTAAATCTTTTCCCCACTCCTGCTAAACTCCTCACGGTCGATAAGGACAAACGTAAATCCAAAACCCTCGATTGGAGTTGTCTTAGCTGTGACACTGCAAACACTTTGTTCTCTTGTATTAATTCCCACAGGAGAGAGTGAGAGAGGGAGAAAGAAAAAAAAATAAACAATGATAGCAGGTGTTGAAAAYAAGCTTGCCATTTTAGCGATCAGGCACATGAGAGGTTTGCCACTTCTTTCCAGTGGTTAATGGTGGGGGCTAAATAAGAAAGGCTCTTGCAAAAAAAGCACTGTAATTATCTTGGCCTCGCTTARATACAGGACTTAAGTATGACAGACAGAACCTAATCCAGAACCTTTCTGCAGGATTCACCGTTTTAGTTCACAACCCGATGCCTGCCATTGGCTTTTTGTAAGGGTATCGAGCCTTTAAAATACAGCAGAAAACACAGAAGCCAACTAGATGAAGGGGACACAGTCATTATGGTGTTGAAGGCATAGGTATTAGAAATTATTGCAGAAATATGTTCACGGTCTCTCTGTAATCAAATGTAAAACATGGACATTTAATCTTTTTTTTGAGATGTAATAAAAATGGGTGGASATACATAACATTATTCTCCTCCAATATAAAGCATTGCTTTTGCACATTTAGTCTTTGATATAAAACTGCATGCAGCTTAGGGAAGTGATGCTTGTGCAGGTGCAGGCTACATGTAGTGACAATCAGTGAGGGMGGAGTTCATCCATTAGTGCAGCTAGAAAAGGTTGGCAGGTGGGAGAAGGTGTCAYGTTGAAGCCATGAGTGAGCTGCCAAAGCAAAAAAATATACAAATAAGCTGGCAAGTGTTGCATTTGTGCGTGTTGCTGATCTGTCACTTGAAATGAAATGCAAACCGTGCATACTTGGCACTAATAACACAATAAACACTTTGCTGGAATTTTCCTTTTAAAGGTATAAAAATGTTTGAGAATCACAGGCTTAGAGGAGGTTTTTGCTACAATAAAATGTTTAATTTATGACATTTGTTGTTTTTGTAAATGTGCCATGAATAACAGACATTTTAAAAGAAACCAAAAAGTCACTTTTATGACAATTTTGAGTGACAGGCTGATTTGACAAGTTGTTTTGCTCGTCTGTCAGCAAGGTTTAACAAACAGAAACACGTTTTGTCCCTCAGCATTTACTTACTTCTTTATTCGGTTATTTTAGTTTTTAGTTTTGAGAGATGACAGGTTTGCTGAAATGTCTTTGCTTTCTGCTTCGGGCAGTTTAGATTACCCCTTGACAGCTTGGTGATTTTATTTTTATGTTAAATATGAAAATCCCATATTTATTCAATGGAGCACATTATCATTTTCATTTATTAGTGACAAAACTGATGGTTTACGATGCTTAAAGTTTCAGTTTTCCAACAAGGCAGATCAGAAAAACCCATTTTGGGGTTGACTGTGTGATTTATTGTGTTTAATTGCAATACTTAGCCTGAAAATGGAAATGGCAAAAACAGCTTTGATAGGAGCATTAATAGAAATATTGTCTGCTTCAAAAGAAGCAAATAATAATAT
>NW_013952408.1:937885-943913 GCF_001266775.1 Austrofundulus limnaeus | reverse complement strand
AATGTGAACAAAGAGCTCTTTACCTGTACTGTATTGTTTCAGATGTGGTTGATGCTCTTAGTTTGGTCATGAGAATTCTTACTATGTTGAAGAGGAAAACAAAGTTTATCTAGAATAAAAAAGAGACAAAAAAAAACGTTAGGCCATGTGGTAATGGTTTCTCTAAAGAACACAGAGAACAATTATCTGGTCTGAACAGACAGCTCATTTGTAAGCTTGCTGAACTGAAACCAAGCTGAGAAGAGAACAAAAATCAAAGTACGACTCAAAGCAGTGCGAGATGACAAAACACATAGTCAAAACAAGATGGTGGAACAAAAATGTCTCTGAGATTTCTATGAATAAATGTTTTAGACTTTATGTTTGAAAAGGCCAGAACTCATCTGTGAGATTAATTCTACCTTTTCAAAAGCAGTTGCCCCGTATCGTTTACCTTGTTAATGTTCAGCTGATTGATGAATCACTTTACACTCTTACAAAAACATAATTTAAATTTAGAATTTTACTTCTGAGAAAGAAGAAAAAATGATTATATTTATTTTCTGCTCACCAGGAGCACAAGAATAACTGGTCCCTGATAAATGTAGTCCATATATTTGCCAGGTTCTTTACCAAACCAGCATCTGTTGACAAAAAAAAAAAATAAAAAAATTAAAATCAAATTCCATTAAATTACAACAGTATTATAGAAAAACAAGTCTTTATTTTCCTGTTACTTACTGTTCATTTTCATAATACAGCTTCCCAATGGCCCAAGCAACAATTATAGGACATGGAATACCTGAAAGAGCCATCAAACAAAGATCAAATATACTTTTTAAAATATTTAGACACAAAAGGTTTTATAAAAACAAATTTAATAATTTAAGTTCATTGCTTTTTGATCTAGTAAGTCCCAGTATCCTTAAAAACACATCTTTGCTTTGCTAGCAATTAGGTCAGAATAATTCCATGATGATTTTAAATAAAAGAAAAGAAGAATGATGGATTCTCCTATTTTCCACTCTTTGAGATACTTGCAGTTTATTAGCTAAAGAAGCAACATATTAAGGTCTAAGGGACTTTGGAGTCATTAAATACATCATTAAAGAGTCAAAACCAATTTTCCACATAAAGGGGTAGTAGGCAACTAATGGATGGCTGTTTGGGAAAAAGGTTTTAGTAAATGAGAAAGATGTGAATTCTGAAACAGTTAAACACTTGATTTTTAATATATGTATACCAWTGGCATCATTTGGACGTATTAAATGATATGCAATGTGTTTAAAATGGAGCACAAAACAAAGAATCAATGGGGAAAAATAACTGAATATGTTATTATTTTACACTGAGATTGTTTTAGAGTACCAGCAGAAAGAATGTTTTTTTCTGTACTTTTCCCATCTTTTACTTTGATATCTCTGTGGCAGTGTTGGCTTCAGATTAGATTAGCTTCCCTGCACACCTGGTCCTTATTTGCTAATTAAACCACCTGCAGTGTGTTAATTGTTAGCCATATGTTATATAGTCAGCTCTGTTCTCACAGATCCTTTCTTTTACCTTCTGGTTTTCTTTCTGTGTCAGTGTTTTAGTCTTATTTTTTAGAATAAATACCGTAACCTACCTTCGTTAAAAAGTCTACACATGTTCTCCATTTACTGTTTTACAACAGAAACATTTTTAATCATTGAGCATTTATATTTTGTCTATTCTGTGCTAAACTCAAGTCCCTGTGTAACGTTTCACAACAATAGAATTTAGAACATGTAAAAATAAAAATATTTATAATAAAACATGGGATTGGCCAAACTCTGTTGGAACATCCCGACTTCTCACCAACCCAGTCTTGACAAAGCACAAAGACAGATGTCCCAACAACAATAGTTCTTGAGGTAAATTGTTGTCCATTGTCTCTCCAAAAATGGAACTATTTAGAAAATAAACATTATTTTCATTTAACACAAATGTCAAAAGTTCACAAGCTCTTTTTGCCACTTTTTGTTGAAACCATCCGTAAAGCCACAAGTGTGAAATTTGAACAGTGACCAGTAGAGCAGGGAAATGTTTCCCTCCTCAACCAGCTTCTCACATTATTTTATTTTGCCTTTTTTTTTTTTCAAATATTTTTTCAAATATTGCAGCGTTAGTGAGTCACAAAAGTGGATGGTGTTTTCTTCATAATCCTTTAAATGCTGATGGTCTTTTTTGGGAGATTACCATGATGTAAATCAAGGAAATCCAGCAGATATATGTGAGGTTAAGGTTCTTGGCACATTTAGTGTTGAAGAGAAGGTTTAGGGTAGGGGTTACATTTTACTGGCATGAACAACAAAGGCTGAATTACACATTTATTCAGATAAGGATGTTAGTTTTGTCCTGTTGAATAATGACCACAATCACCACATATGTGAATATGGATTCTGTTCAGCTGGGGTCAAATGTCAAAAGGTGACGGCATTTTATGTTTAACTATACAGTACATCTTGGTTTAAGTTGGGTTTAGCCATTCTAAAAGCATCCTTGAACTTAAAAAGCAACATTTTTAAACTTAAATGTCTCAAGTACACTTTTTTACTGACACATATTCTCCCTGTGTCACATCCTTTACACACTCGGTTAAGCAACGTGTCTCAGACCCTGCATAATCTTCTTTACTGACGTACTGATTGAAAGTGGCATCTTTATTTGAACTCTCTCCAGACTGTGCATTTAAAACAGTCTTAGAGTGTCGACGGGGCTACATCTGGCCAGGCTCCAATTTGTTTTATTGTTGGTTTGCTTTTAAGAAGCAGGGGGTCAGGAAAATAAAACTAGCATATTTAAAAAGCTCAAAATTTTAGGGGGAAAATGGGCAAGGGGCTGTTATTACTCATCATAACTTMTTTGATGTTTCTATTAACCTTTTTTCCCCTCCTAGATGCACGTGTTGATAAAAATATGATCATCTTTTCCATGGCCTCATTATTATAATTTCCAAGAATAACAAAACGTGTTACAAGTGGGGGAGGAGGCATTTTTAAAGGGATGCCTGCATGTGTAATGACACTGTGCTTCACAAGGAGAATGGCCTTTTTATTTAGAACCATGCACCATAATTATTTGGTTAGGGCCAGTTATAAGTAAGACTATAAATTTCTAACCTATAGAGTAACTTTTTAAATAAAAAAAATAACATGGATGTGTTTAAGAAAAACACAATTTGTTTAATATGTTTCGTTTTGTGAAACATTTTTTAAAAACAATTTTGCGGTTTTATACATAACCTATTTGAGCACATATTATGACATTTTGAAAAAAAAAGTTTGCACAACTTCACCTAATGATCCAAAAAATATGCACCAAGCTAAAGCTTTATAGTTCGTTGTTAATGTGAGGATACTTACACCAACCGATGAAGAGGAAGACCCACTTTTTCAGCTTATCAGTAGAATATGTCATTACAATAGCTGTGTGAAGGTAGCATCCTTCAACAAACATCCAGAAAAAGTTTGTCACCACAAAATAGTTGTAGATTGTAGTAATGAGTCGACACCAAGGCTAAAAAAAAACAGATTCAGAATTATCCAAAAGGACTGAAAACATGAACAATTTCTCTGATGTTGTTCTGTTACCTCATTACTCTCATGGATATTGTGGTCAATCAGCTGAAGCAAAAACCACATRACATTCCTCAGGATGAAAGTGGTGATCAGATTCCAGTGGATGATGTTTCGAAGACATCGTATGCTCCTGAACCACAAGACAAATGGTGCTGTTTAAGAACCATGCACGGTGTTAACATRTCCACAGTTGTGCAGATTTTTTTGTGCTTAAAAGCAAAATATGGATCATGCAAGTTTTTGTATCCAAAATGAACTGGAAGTACAAACTTATTTTAAAGTAAATGTGAAGTCATTTAATATCATGAAATAACATTTTTGTTTTACATAATGAACAAAATTATATCTTAAAATTGAGACCAGCTGAGGTTGTGTGTTTTTCCAGTTTTAAAGACAGAAGAGTTAGGGGAAAAAAACAATGCATCAAACCTTTTCTAATCAGAGTGGTTCACTGATTTGGGCAGCGGAGATTCATTCATTTGACATGAGCAAGATAATGGTGAGCCGTGTTAGAATATGACATGATTTCCACTGATTATCTTCTATCTGGTCTAATGCATGCAGGCCTCATTGAGATTATTTCTGTACTTGCCTTAAGCACAAGAAGAGAACAAAAGCCACGACCAGAGCTCCCACAGAGATACAGTGGCCAAGGAAGTTGATGATCAGGGCTATTTTATAATGCATGGGATAGTTCCTCTGGAAAGAAATCATACGTAGAACTCCTTTTTATTCTTACAGCTGAATAATAAAAAAGTAAACACACAAATCATAGCAGAGGATGTGACATATAAATCTACTCTTTTCATAATTGAGCTTATGTACAATCTACTAAACAGATCATGAAGTAATTGTGAAAATGGGTTGTGACAACTATTAAAAATGAGCAGAACATGAGGTACATCTAAGCCTTAAATTAAATTTTTATTTGCTTACACTACAATCGCTGAGCTGTAATGAATCTAGCAATCAGTAACATGCTTAATGCTTAGATGACATCATTTTTGTCAGGGATGGATTTGACTGGACTCTGTAAGCAAAGGTTATTATCTCGTAAAAACAAAATGGTGAGATAAAGAAAATGTTTTATGTCCATTGCAATTAGTCAAAATATAAAAGTAACTTGAAAAATATCTCTAAACCTAAAACATCATTTTCAGCACTATAGCTACCTCAGGAAAAACAAACAAACAAAAAAGATTATAACTCAATGTTACAAATGTTGAGCAAATTATATGGCTTCACTTCTGAATGCACCTTGAAAATTYCTTTAGGAATGTTTCTAGCTGGTGCCTACCATGGAAAATGTTGGAGGAACTGAAGTGAATTGCAAATATGCCTTAAATTTTCACCTATAGGAAGGAAAGTGAATGTCACTGACACACTTCAGATGTCGTGGGTTTAAAATTATCCAAGAAAATGGAGCAGGACCCAAAAATACATGGGATCTGGAGAGATGAATACAGGTAACCAGGCCAAGGCCCATAACGCATCACTCCCGCTGTTTCTTTCAATTACTGCTTACAACACACAAACTAAATTTGTGTTTTATCAAAAGACAAACATGAAGTTGTTAAATTTAAGTACATCAAACTGTGGAATTCAGTCAGTATTACACAAAAAAATAGCATGTGTTCTGTGTTAAGCATTGATTAAACATGTTTGAGACGGAGCAAAGGAGAGCAGGAGTGATTCGATGTTTTCRTACTAACCTTCTCATCTAAAATAGGCTCACAGTTTGAGTAATTGATCTTCAACGCCCAAGTACCATTATCCATGCACTCCCTGTAAGCACTTCCTGCAAGATAATAAAATAAATGTATAAACCTTTTACATTTACAAAAAAATAATAATTCAAGGATACTTAAAGAAGTCAAACAACTGGATAACATTATTTCTAACATGAAGTTGTAGAATTCAACACAAAAAAACAACAATTACAGCTATTAGCCAAACACATTACATGAATATAAAGCTGGGATATCTTCCGATTTTAAAATGTCAAACTTGTCAAGTTCAGAATACAAATTCAAAACACGTTTTTTTTTCTTCTTTTGTCCAGATGAATGTTGCTGGGATTTCCGCAGCTTTGTTGCAGAGGATTGGGCTGTCAGACTCGTCTCAAAGGTCATGACCTCATCACCATCTCTGTCTCAATGCAATAATGTAATCTTCCTTCACCGTGGACTTCAGATAACCTTGGAAGTGTTAAATAGAGACTCTTTAGCTTTTACTTTGTTCCTTTGCTGCATATATTTAATTTTTTTTGTAATGAGCTACTAAAACCCCAAGTGATCAGCACATTCATTAGAATATTTGTTGATTTATCTTTCTGCCCCAATGTTTACTTTTTAATCTGATGTTGGACTTTTTTTAGTTTTCACTGAATGCAGCATCAGTAAAGAGCTTTCCCATAAAATAAACTGTTGAAATAGGCAACTAATTTATAT
>NW_013952408.1:929491-937875 GCF_001266775.1 Austrofundulus limnaeus | reverse complement strand
ATTATATACTGTATATTAAAATAAATCCACTAAATACATTAGACAGAACATGACCAACAGTGGAATTTTGCTGCCTGCTTGTGTCAGAGGAAGCTGATTCCTCCTGTTCTGTAATTTGTTGGACAGCTGGAATTTAACACATGATTTCTTGCGAGCCTGAGCCTGGTAGCAACCTTCCGTGACTGGGATGCAGACGAGTCAAACCAGAGTAAAATRTTTTTGCTTTGAGCCATGAAAAAAAAGGGGTGGGGGTTCCATCTCTGGAATTTAGACCAAAACTTAGAAAGTCCCACCAGCTTGATAAAACAGAGCCTAAAGTGTCGCTTTTATCTGATTTCATCTTGACACTTGGCTCTGCGTTAAGGTGAGTTAGCACTATAGCAGTTTTGGAAAGTTTACGGAAAGGTGCAATTTCCTCTAAGTTAAGTTGAGCTCTGGTATCTGTTTGATGCTCGCATTGAATACCAATTCCCAGCACACATTTTATGCATATAAGGAAATGCAAATCCTCTTACTGTCACTTTCTTTGCATATTTTTAAAAACCTGCTTTCTGCAATCAACTTTGAACTTAACATTTCATTTTCAACTTCCTCAGTGTTCATTCTGTGAGCCTTTTATCTCCTCCAAAAAAAAAAAAAGACCGAAAAAGAAAAACACAGAAGCGGCTCAGAAACAGAGCAGCAATGAATGTGTRAAGGGTTGTTTTTACATTTTTATTAGGATTGACTTTAAAGTGAATATTTTATTCATATTACTCCAAAGATACACACCACAGTCTAAATTCTGCTACTATCTGAAGCTTTTTTACAAAAGGGATTGTAAATTTGACACAGTTATGAATTGTAATGGTAACATGATACTATGTGGTATTATTACAAATTTATACACCATTTGATTTCACTTTGTCTTTGAATGCCTGCTATGTTAATATATAAATATGTGAATAAATACATGTTTCAATCTGTTCATATTCTTCCCCTTAGATATAAACATTTTGAACAAATCTAACTGTATTAATATCACATCCTGAATCATAATTAGCATCAACTTAATTTTGCATTTTCTTAGGCAGTGGCAGCAACGCAGACATTTCTTTTAAATACAGACTGGTCTWACATAATGTGACACTTTGTTGCTTAAAAGTAGAGAATAGAAACCTGTGTTTTAAAATATAAGAAGACAAAAATTGAGTCATCTTTCATTTATTTATTTATTTTTTGTTTAAAGTCTCAATTTAATCACAGATTGTCTTGCTAGTGTTTGAGCTGGTCGAGTAGGACAATTCCAGTTGTGTCATTTGAGCTGATCATGTTTGCCTTGCCACAGTCAGAAAAGCCTAAATTATAGTTTAAGCCACAGAGAAGAGAACGTGTCACGGAGTCACGTGTATAAGAGTTAATGCAATGTCTAGACCAGGGGTGTCCAATCCTKATCCTCGGAACACTATCCTGCACATTTTAGTGGTTTTTCTGCTTGGATGAGTGATGAAGAGGTCATTCAGTCACTAAATCTGGTGTGTTGGAGCTGGAAAACACAATTCATGATTGGAAAAAGTTGATGGTTCCARAGAAGGGTATGCTTTTCTTTATAGCTGTTATGTGGGGTTAAAGTGAAACTGGGTGTGATGCCATCAGCCGGCGTCTCGATTACATTCACGTAATTAAATGCTCTGTCAACTGGCATATCATAATTTAAACTCTCATTCTTTGTTTCGCATCTTCAGCCTGCAATTGTCTCTGTTTTTCTCTGGTAGTTTAAAAGAAGCAGCTTCCAAGTCACATGAAAAATAGAAGTTTTAAAAGGAGACAGTTTTAATTTTAAATCATTATTTGAAGTTGGTGTCAATTTCAAGATTAAAATTATTAAAACTTAAATTGCTGGCCTTTATTTTTCAGGGACCCATTTTATGCTGATTTCCAAGTTACTGTTCTGGGGTTCATTTAAAGACATCTAACAGTTTAATTTCCCCAAAACAAATGATTTTTTCCCCTCAGTTTAAAACCAATCCAGCACTTTGTCACATCTGAAACACACTGTTCTTAAAGCCTCAAATGGCCCATTTGGCTATGATCTCAAGATCGCTTTTCTGCTTTTGTCTAGAAGTGCAAAAAGCAACACAGCTACTCGTTCTTTGTTTGAGATGTACCAAATAAGCCAGAGAGGTGAGGAATAAAAGCCTTAACAAACAAGGAGTTTGATGCAGCACAGGAGCAGAGCCTGCTGTGGGGGATTCTGCTTCTTGAGGTGAACATTGAGCTTTGTATCTTTTTATGTTATTTATATGTATAAAAAAAGCTACAAATAGAAAACAAATAGGCAATGAAGCAAAAAGTAAATTGTGTGCTAAAAACAACTTTATTAATGTACTGCTTCTGTAGTTTTGAATTAGAATTCAAAAGGTTATTTTATAAATCTTTGCCATTAAAACTCAACAAGCCCTTATATCTGTGCATCCTCACAGCTCAGATGCTCATAATTTCAAATAAGAACACTCAGGGTATCTTGGCAGAAAATAGCTGCCAGTTTAATAAAAACAGTTTCATTTTGATGTTTTGAGTTTAGTATGGCTGAAATAAACCAAATGTAAAAAAAATGCTTTCATTATAATGTCTTAAAGTCTTTTTTTTTCATAATGTGGCTATGGCAGTCACATTTCAATAAAATAATAATATTTTTTTAAAAAATAGCTTGAAACTAGATAGACCTGAAAGTCAGAGTAATGGTGTCAGCAGGATACTGGCACAACTTAAAATTATCTGCACATTTCTCCTGTTTGCAACGTCAACARTAACAGCCCAGTGAGTCACACAGCAGGTCTTTTCTACAAACACAAAAATTTGTAATCTCTAATGTAAAACCTAAYAATAAAATATACAAAATATATTTCCCAAACCCCAATTTTTATAGCCTAATTATCGCTGCATGCAGAGTCAAAAAATATGTTGCACCTCCAAGTAGTTTTTGAGACTGTAAAAGTAAATATCACACTGAGTTTGTGAAACACGCTGTGACGGTGCAAACATGCAGGGAGGGGAAAGGAAGGTAGGTTGTAAGGTTTGTTCCTGGGAGCTATTCCACTGAGGCAGGACTAATTCAAAACAYGAGCACAGGAAAAGCACATTTCAGGCAAACCATCTGTGCATTATACCAGTCTTCATTTTTATAGAAAAATAAATATATATTTTTAAATATGTGGTGTATTAAATTTACACATCTAAAATGAATCGCCTCATTAGTCACACTGTGATCAGTTTAATAGGAGGATAAAGCTGAAATTGGAGGTATTACCAGTTCTGTAAAAGATCCAACATGAACGCCACTTTCTCTGTGTAAAGGTGCAGAAGAGGGAAAAAAATGAGCAATTATCAAGTGAGGCACAATCTGCTAATAAAGCCAACCTCCTCTGCCAGCCGCTCTGCCAACTTTCCTGCTTTTCTTAGATGCACAAATACGCCCTTGCTAACGAGCACCAAACAAACTTTCGAACAGAAGACTGGAAGCTCTTTCAATGAGGGAGGAAATGGAGCTTTCTGTCACAGGAAATTAGAGATGATTGATTATTCATGCAAAACTTGTAGATCATTTGTTGGGGGGTATCTGAAACAAGCCAGGTGAATTCATCAGTTGTGAAATCAAAACTGTGAGTTGATCTGAGGGATGAGCCAAACAGTCAGGGTTTAATAGACTTAGCTTGATGGCTGCTGAGCAAGAATTGCCTGTACAACACTTACAGATCACATAAGTCTGCCCATCTCTTTTCTGGTGTTTACTTGTTTTTTTTTTTTTTTTTATCATGACTCTCTGATCTATGTTTTGGTTTTGTTCGTCAAAGGCTTTGTTTCTGTGGCTGCTTCCACCTCCTCGACTGACAAACTGCTACTTGTGTCTCATAGCAAATTACCAACTGCTTTCAGCTGTTTTGCAGAAGAGTCAGTCAGTCTGAAGCTTGAACCCAAATGAGTTGAAAATCATTGCGGGAATTGAAAGCAATTCATCCGAGCCACACACCTGAGCCACTTGCTTCCATGCTTTCTTCAACCGATTTGGAATTTACTTTCGCAAGATGAGCATGGAGTAAACTAGGTCGTACCGAAACACAGGAATCTCACAGCTCGCTGCAGATTGGCATTTTATTTATACAGCAGGAAATTGAGCACATTTTTCTTGTTAACTATGTCATGGGTGACAGAAAATCAAAGCCAAGGTGAGATAAATATAGTGATGCCCAACACTAATACCAATGGGTCAYCTTTAAAGATTGGGTTTTTAGGAAAATTTACAAATACAAAACACCTACAGGGTTTGAAAATGGTTGTGTGCAAAATCCCAAACATGACTTTTTGTCTACATAGGCTATGCCTAGAGTTGTTGCAGGCACTTTTTAAAAGACTTTAGACTTTCAAGTTATAAAGGAAGAGCCTAAGAGTCATGACAAGATCCACAGGAGGAGATGAAACAGAATAGAGGCAAGGAATTTGTAAAACAGATGGACTGCAGATTTGAAGAAAGTTCTTTCTTCTTTTCAACTTTTAAGTTGAACTTGATCTTTTCRTCCATCGTAACTCTTTATTCTGACTATTGTAATGTCCCTGAGTTGTCCTTGAAATGTGTTTTATATACGATACTTGGGTGACGTTTGCTTGAACTGAAAACAGCTAAAAGAAAAGATAGTCAATAGTTGCAAGAAGATAATCAACACCAATCTCCACATTGCTTTCAACAACAGCATCAAATTGATATGTGATTTCCAGAACTGTGGGAAAAATAATAAAAGTTTTGTCACAATGAGCAGATTAAATGGAAGATATTAAAGTTTTACGCCAGAAAAAAGAATGAAAATGAAAATCAGGCAGTTTTATAGGGAGTTATCTACCATCTTCATTTTMTGTCAGAAAGAAGCTTTTAAACAGAAGAACACTCTGACAAAAATACACAACTATTGCAGGCTTAGTATAAGAACAGAGAACTTCTGCACAAAAATAGACTTTACTGTTGGCTGCTTCTTGTATCTAAATTGGAAAGCCACATAAGTAGTCTTGTCTTTAGCTTAAAATGATGAATAATACATGGATTTATTGCTGGTTCTGCTGCATTGACTTTAATTCCTTCTTTTAATTTGCTTATTGCATGACCAACAATGCTGAACTGTAAGAGTCTGGAGTTAAATCTGGATCATTCCATGAGGTGGTGCAGATGAGGAGTTAAATTCAGGCTGACAATCAGGAAGCAGTCAGGCAAAGTAACAAAGAAGTTTCTTAAAACAAAAATTGAAAGTGCTTTAAGGCAAGAAGTTGCAAAAAATAAAAAAGGCAGATCTGAATAAAACAAGAGAAAGTCTGACATAAAGAGAACAAAAAAGTACAACCGTCTAACCCCAAGAAAAGGATTTGAAKGGGAACAAAGGAAACCAGAAACAAAAGCACAGAAAATACAAAAGACAAATTCTATATGCTATAATTAGCAGTGAGGACCAGGTGTGCCACAAATATATAAGAAYACAATAAAGAACATAAAACAGAAATTATTAAAATAGTATAAAAAAGCATAATGAAAAATATAACAAAAATTCAATACAAAATACCAAAGACTAATACAAAATACTCTTCCAAGCTACAGGGGTTAGACAATGAAACTGAAATGCTTGGTTTTAGACCATAACATCCCTTTCAGACAGCTTCCTCTTACGTCCACAGTTAATCCTGTTGGATGTGGTTTGTCCTTCTTTGTAGTATGCTGACATTACTCTGGATATTGTGGCTCTTGATACATCACAAAGACTTGCTGTCTTGGTCACAGATGTGCCAGAAAGATGTGCACCAACAATTTTTTCCTCTTTTGAACTCTGGTATGTCACCTATAACGTTGTGTGCATTGCAATGTTTTGAGCAAAACTGTGCTCTTACCCTGCTAGTTGAACCTTCACACTCTGCTCTTACTGGTGCAATGTGCAATTAATGAAGATTGGCCACCAGGCTGGTCCAATTTAGCCATGAAACCTCCCAAACTAAAATGACAGGTGTATCAGAATCAGAATAGGAATCATAATCATGTATTGTCATTCACACACAACATCAAAGATGCAGAATGAAATTGCAGTTTAGAACATTCGTCCAGAGAAACACACAAATAACAAACATGAAGGAACAAATGTCCAGGGTCTTTCACACGATGGTGCGCTACTTTTTGCAGCTTGGAATASACACAATAGGAAAGGTGAGTTAAAAAAGAAGCTCTGATCCTGGGTTTACACAGAAACACAGAATAATATGCTCAAAAAAACCCACTCACGTCAGTGCAAGGCAGCTAAGGAAGGGAGGGGGCTGGGGGTCAAACAACACATAAAGGGGAGGTAAGATGGGGCAGGTTCAGAGGAGTAGGTGACGTTGAGGGAGGTGTGGCTGTGCTAGGACCCAACCCTGGCCCCCTCCAGAGCCCAGAGTCACATCGTCTCTGCAGAGTTCGCTAGAGGTCAGAGTTTCCTCCTCCTCAGCCAACTGAGTTCCAAGGCTGGGTCCAACACGGGTGATGGGGGGTGGGAGCGAATCCAGCTTTTTGTTGACATTCCATCCTGGGGAGATTGAGACAAATACTGCCATCAAGGCCATGCCGCTGGGAGCCAAAATAAATAATCTGATTGTTTTGGAACAAAGCAGCCTTGAATTTCCTGCTGCTTTTAAAATGTCTTGACTGCAACTCTGAAGTGGCAAAAAAAACAATCAGCTGAATTTGGGGTCTTCCTTGCCTCTCACCATTTGAAGCATCACCTAGATGTAATCCTTACATGCCGGAGGCTCGCTCCTGTGCTGTGATCCTCATCAGAATCACATCCAGTTTGCGTATTATTTCCCCCAGCTGAGAGTCTGTGTGCCACCAGCCTGGCAGAATCCTTCAAGTGCGCCCGACAGCTCCTCAAACCGTTGTCAGGGTCGCTATGACTTTTCAATAAATCTGGAACCCTCCTCCGCCGATCAGCAGGAATCCAGTTATCAGAAATCCAATCTTCCACATCTTCAAAGGAAAGTGGTGCTGGCATATCAGATTCCAGCCCCAGGAGTCAGACAAGTCAAGCAGCAACCGTTTCACCTAGACAGCCACGTTCCCCTCGTTCCACGTGTGGAGAAAAATAGTGTCACTAGCATTCAGAGACCAGTTGACCAAATCCATAATTCCTTTAGTTTTGGATGGTAGGTGAAAAAAGAGCTCGAAGAAGCAAAAAGCAGTGAAGCGGGGGGGGGGGTCCTGCTCCACTGAAGTCCAAGCAAGCAGAGAAAAAAGGTAACCCCAGACTCTGAGGAAAAAAAGCTTGTTTATGCCTATCGTTTTTGGTTTATGTTTTTAAAAAGGAGTTCTATCGTTTCAAACTGTGATCATCATGCTCTTAAGTGCTACAGAGAGCTACAAGAGCTTATACCCTAAAGAACTGTTCAATGCTCTCAATTACAAAGTATGAGCTCTGAGATACAAGATTTAAAAATAAATGYAACTTGGCACAATGATAATGAAAGTACTCTTAAAATAATCCACAGTAAAAAAGGAAAATAATCATGCTTTAAAAAATGTACAAAGCTTTTTTTGTACGTTTTTTCAATAACTGACATTTCAATAAGTTCACAATTTGGTGTGTGTTTGTCTATAAATTGTCACTTTACTGTGAAAGCAACTGTACAAAATGGTAATGAAACAGAACAAGTGAGCTGAAATTTGAATTGGTTATGTAGCATCTGGAGCTTTCTTTCTGTCAAGATCTTTGTCAGTTAGTTTTTGTATATGTTTGCCTTCTCTTCTCACAAGGTTATTAATGTAAATTATGTTTTGTTTGTTCATTTTCCTCTCCAACATAAGTCTATATTTGACATTTTGAACCAACATGTAAAACTACTCCATCCATCCATCCATTTTCTGTACATGCTTCTTCCTTTTCAGGGTCGCGTGGGTCACTGGTGCCCATATCCAGCAGTCACAGTGCGAGGGGCGGGGTGCGGGGTACACCCTGGACAGGTCGCAAGTCCATCACAGGGCCACACTGAATTTGTTCCCATTAAGATTATTAAACAAATAAAGGAATCAATTTGATTCCACTGAGAATGTTGCCCTTAAAACAATAATTACAAAATCTTCTGGTAATCTTGGGAATCAGAGGCTCTAAACCAGGGGTCTGCAGCCTTTACTATCAAAAGAGCCATTTCTGCTCCTTGACTCACTCATAAAATGTGTCCAGAGCCGCAAAACAAGCTACAGCTGTGATTATCAACTGGTGGTCCGTGGGCCTTTTCGAGGCATTTTTGTGAGCCTTTGCGGCCAGTGGAGGTGACATAATAAAACTAATAAATACACTGAGAATATTATTATTTTTATACATCAGGACAAATGAAAAGACTATATT
>NW_013952408.1:927288-929481 GCF_001266775.1 Austrofundulus limnaeus | reverse complement strand
TTAACCTAACAGTCATGTTTTTGGTCTGTGGGAGGAAGCCGGAGTACCCGGAGAAAACCCACGCATGCACGGAGAGAACATGCAAACTCTACCMAGAAGGGTCCCCAGACCGGGATGTAAAACTACTGAAAAATGAATTTAATTGCATAACGAGAGGGAGAAACCCCTGCGTGAATTTTAATACATACATTTAGAAAAGGTTCCTTTGTTTTTACTACGACCACCATCCTAACATGACCGCATAAACTGCTCCAAAACCCTTCAGTGACCCAAGTTGGCATCAAATAAAACATGACAGCAAAACAGCTTGACAAAGAAACAATGGTTTTGCTTTTGTCACATTCACTTTGCAGTACAAACTGTGGTGTCAGAGGTGCTGCGCTTTGGCTGTCTGACATTATCGTCATGCAAAGACTGGTTTTCCTAAAAGAAACTTCAGTGAGGTTCTGAAACAGAATCTACAAAGCATCAAGTCACACATGCTTAATACATTATTTTAAAAAATCACCACATGAAAAGGTTTTTGCTGGCTCCACTGCTACAACGTTCGTATGAGCTTTAACACTTTCAGACTTTATTTGAAAACTGTAATACTTAAAGAAAAGGGGGGGGGGGGGTCTTTCATATCCGAGTGTGTATTCAAAGACTTATATATTTCTCTCTAAAATACCTCGGGATGAATAGGTTTTAAATGAAAAAAATTGTTGGACACAATGGATAAAAAACAGAGGAAATATAATAGATATTGAGCAAACTAAACCAAATTCTGTTTGAGCTGTGATCAGACTCCTCTGTGAAATCAAAGCTCACACTTGGCTTCTATAAAAAGATAAATAAATGTAGTCCAGAAGGGGAAAAAAACAAGTCAAAGAAACACACACACATCATTTTCTGTCATTCACAGCGGTGCTACATGCAGGCTTCTGCAGGAATGTTGCTGGCATAGATCTGCTGCCAAAATTAGTTATCCTCTTCCACTGTAGCTTCCCAGTTTAACCTGAAATCCACTGTAAATCAAGAATATAACATATTTGTGTCAGCAAAACTGGCATCATTTCTGCAATTATGCATTCATTGTGTAACCCAGAATCTCAGAGTTGCTTTAATATTTCCTTGCAGTGAAAATAAGCTTCTGTGTCATGCCCCCCTTCCTACGTCAAGCAATTATTTCAGTGGGAGATGCTGCTGAAATGCTTCAGCAGATACCTGGAGCAGCGGGGCAGACAGTCCTTAACCACGAAAAGCAACGGTTGACCTCTGCTGAGCAAATCAACAAAAGACATATGGAGACAATGTAAAGGTTCTGACAGCAAGAGTTGCTCACTTAAGCAGCAACAGGATCAATATGATGCTTTTATTCTCCATCCATGCAGCCTTTTTTTTTACACTTTTCAATGCAAAATGAACTAAAACAAAGCTCTGTTTATTTAATGCACATTAATGCCTCTTAAAAGTGAGGTCTCCTGTTAGTTACGGGAGGTGGGTGTATGTAGCTTGCTTGAAAAGGTGTTGGCTGTCAGGAGCTGTGTCCTTTTTTGTTACTTTTTTGATTTGTTTAGTTTTCAGGTTTTGCGCCTCTTCAACTCTTCTGAGACGTATAGCTTGCTGTGCCAGTCAACTTCCTGCTAAACTGTCAAGCCTGAAGTTGAGTTTTAACCTTTCAGAGACTCTTTGTGAAATAAATGTCAATAACTTGTAAAGAGAAAGTAAAACACTTGATCCAAGTGATGCTTTGGGGAAAGAAGGATGCAACAGTTTTATCATAAAAGGACAGAATTGTAGAAATTGCTGAATGTATGGAGGAATAATCATCCATTGTTTAAACTACTAACAGACATCTTTTTTATTATTTATTTAATGAAACAATATTCTCACAGCCATCATAACACTGTCATGCTATAGTTATTGGTTATTTTTAGCTTTTATCAGTAATGATAGATGCAAAACCAGAATTTGTCAAAGGCAGTGAAATATTGTCACCTCATCAGCATCTTTTGCAACTCTGACAAAAAAGTCACATATTTAATCTGTTTACGGTCAGTCTGTGTCAACTTTGAATTAAAACATGTCATTTATGCTGCATTGTATTTTTTTACAGATATGGTAGCATGGCATACTAGTGGAAAATAGAAGTAGGATGAATTTTAACACAGTCTGTAAAAAATAATTAAAGTATCTGTATCAGTTATTATT
>NW_013952408.1:918028-927052 GCF_001266775.1 Austrofundulus limnaeus | reverse complement strand
GTAGTAGTAGTAGTAGTAGTAGTAGTAGTAGTAGTAGTAGTAGTAGTAGTAATAGTAGTAGTAGTAATAGTAGTAGTAGTAGTAGATACTTATTTACTTTAAAAAGCCCATTTTTGAGAAAATAATTTATCTATTTACATGTTGCACACCAACATGTAAACCCTTCTTGCACTGCATGAAATAAATTTCCTGTTTACAGTTTTTGACTGTTGGCAGTACATCAAAATGTGTATTACACAGATTTCGGTGACGTATTTGCTGCTTCACTGATGATGGCTGGGGTATTTCTCTGCAGGATTTTTGTCAGGATCCTAAGAAAAAACAGTCTGACATTCTGTTTCTACCACCCACAAATAGTGTAAATTATAATAAGCATCACTGTCGTTGTGAGCGTTACTCTGAGCATCTTGTTCAAACCCACGTATGGCTGAATGTATCATCATAGGATCATGTTGTCTTGTTAGCAAGCAGTTTTTGTTGGTAAAAATACCAATGTGTTGTCGTTTGATTTGATCCGTTTGACAAAAATGTTGTTAGCTCTGTTAACATCTTTTATATCTTCTCTGTATATTTTTTTCTACTGTCAGTACAGTTCTCTGAGCTAGATTTAAAACACGAATGCAGGAGATCAAACAAAACACAAAGAAGCACAAAGACAAAGTGTAGAATATAAGTTACAAATAAGAAAGCAGACAGCTGGAGATCACTAAAGAGTTCCACCTGGTCTTTGTCTTCTGATTTGTTCTGACATGACATAGGTGGAAACAACATTGAAACACCCAGGATGAAAGAGAGAAGAGGATGTTTTGATTGATACTGCCACTGATGGTTCATTTCATCTGAGATAAACAAATGGGGGGGGGGGGTTGTGAACAACAAAAACAAGTTGATGTTTTCATGATTAAAAAAGTGTTAAAATATGCTGGTGGTTATATAACATTCATTGAATTGGAGTCACAAGCTCTGAGTAGAAATTGTTTTTAATGCCACTTTTTGTTATATCTGAATTTCAAGGCTGCTTTTCATTCTTCACAATTCATGCTTTGATTCAATGCTTGTTTGGTTATATTTAAGCCCCTTATCCACCCAGTTTAAAGAGGTGGTATTATAAATCAACTTTTTTGACATRTCATATTCCCTCATCAAACACATACCCAGAGTGTTGCTTTGACTCATTCATGCACATTTAAAGTAATCCTAGAATCTCCTGTGGTAGCCATGTGGAGCTGCCTAAAGGCTTGTTGGTACAAAGCTCCGCCTATTTGTACCTAGCTCCTCCCTGGAGCTCAGTCTGCAGCCGAGCTTCCACTACATATTCTTAAAGAGACATAGGCTAATTTGAAGGCCTTTAGATAGGCTATGATGCAAAGTCAAATATATTTTTGATATATACAGCTTTTTCATAACAACTGAAGGTAACACAGTTAGGTATAAAACTGAATACACATAATACCCCCCTTAAGCTACACAATTTTTGAGAAAAAATAGTACTCTTAGCTTGCTTTAAATCTTACTTATCTGTCACTACACTATCTCTTTTATTCAATTGTTGAACTTTTATCAAATTGGTTTAATTGACAGATTATTTATTCTATCTTGATGTAACAAAAAGCTTGCACAAATGAGCTATGATTGTTTCTTTGGAGATTTTAAATATCCCATGTGACCAATAGGAATATTATCACTATAATGATCAATCACTTACTGTAGGTCAATTCATAAATAAAAAAGATACTGTTTCAAAGTATCTGTTTTCCTTTTTAAATGTTTCTCAACATTTATGAAACCTTACTGACTATTGGTTTTGTTTGTGGACTTTGCCCTGCTGCTGTGTCTGATTTGTCACGCAGCACACGACAACCAGCCGAAACAACACAACTCTCCCCAAGYGATACTGTAATCTGATTTTTAGTGCGTGCTGCCATCCGTAAAATCAAGAACGGCAGGTATGAACTTCACATTACACTGATCGTAATCTGCGGATTTTTAAAATCATGTTGCCTCCTGCATCTTTTTGCCTTTTTTGTATAATATTGACTTAATCAACCCGTCAACCGAGCAACTCATTGTCATTGCTTAGATCATTTAGCTAAACGAACAGAGATTAAGATTAACATCCTACTGCGTCCACATGCATCACATCATGTGTAACGGGAGTGAAAGGGCGACTGGGTCGTAGTCAGTCTGCTTCCTGTTTTAGAGGAAAATAATTCCCTCTTAGGAAGCCCTAAGTAATGACCACTGAAGCAGAGTCCAACAGAGCCCGAGGAAGAGAAACTGTAATCTTAAATTCACAGCTGTGTCACTTAAGCTCACCCCTTTTTCTCTCTCTCCGTGCCCTCGTGATACATTAGGTAGAACTCAGAGGGCAAACACTTGCTTTCCTGTTTGCTGTCAACAGCTAACTCCTTGAAGCAATACTGAAGTCATTTGGTGAGAGAAAATGAGCAAAAGGCTCCGTGCTGAGTCGTTGGCCTTCAGGGACATTAACAACCTAAACACTGAGGATAGTGTGTCTGGATAATGAGAATACATTATCCCACACTGAAGTGCATGCTGGCACATTTTAGTAGCACTTCATCAAAGTCTGGTGTACGGCTGCTTAGTAAAACAACAAAAGAGCACTTGTGGGTCTGATAATTTTCCTTGAAATTAAAACCAGAATTTGCTTTAGTCTTGTAGTTTTTGACCTGGATATCTAATATCGTCACCTTCCTAAAATAATGGCCTAAGTGTTGTTGTTGTTTTTTTAAAGAAAWTTTTCAGGAAACAAAACTTAACCAAAAATGCACCAAAATTACTAAGGCCATTTTTTTAGGAAGTTGTTCATATAAACATGTCATGTTGTACGGATTGTTGACAGTTAACATGGATTTTGCCTAATTTTGCAGGTATGGAGCAATCATAGGGATATTTTTAAGTTTTACAGATTTTATTTTTTTATATATTTCAGGGCCTGTAGGACATTAAATAAAAGCAAAACAATAAATAACATCAAATAAACATCTTCCAACCCGTTGTAGCACCAGAAATAAGTTTCCCACTCCTCCCGTCCCCCTTTCCTCCTGCCGTCYTCCAAGCCTAACTCACCCGTGTGTGATTAATACGCATTTTCTGAGATAATTACAGAATTTTGATGCTCATTACAGGTAAACATCTGAAGGGGTTGACATGTAGTATGCATGAACCAAAAACCTAACAACTCAGAGCAAAACTTTTAGAATTCTGTGATGTTTGAAGTCAGTTTTGAAGCACTGTGAATCAAAACTATTGCTGCTTGTGATTGTAAGAAGAATCAAATTCAGAACTTTATTTTTGACCAATGGATGTTTCCAGAAGGGGTAATTGAGTTGGTGACTATTGTCTTTGTGTTGGGATTCTGGATCTTGCTAAACTGCAGTTCCAAATTGAGCAACAGGGGTTATATTAAAAACAGAGTTGTATTTTTTGCCCCTTTCTATGGCTGGCCCAGTTTTGGCCCACATAGTGCACTCAGCCCAGATTCCGTAAAGAATGACGGCCCTTTGGTGACCCAGATGGGTTTTGCCAGAGATAGTCCACATGGGCCAGCACTACATAAACCATAGCAACTGGACCAGTTGTGGTATTATACCTTAAAAACAGTCTTTCATTGCCAGACCTGGCCCACATCCTTTTGGCTTTTTTTTTTTTTGCCACAGCAGCAGTGTCAGCTTGACACCAGATCTGACCCAAATTTAAGTGGGTTTAGTCGTTTTTTAAGTAGTTCTCTAATATAAAGTAAAGCATGATGAATAATCAAAAGACAATAATAAAACTGTTTTTGGAGTAGTGTTGGAATTAAATGCAATTGTAAAGCAACAAAATGAAAGACACTGTTCTTTTAAATTTACATTTTTTCAATATGTATTCAAAACAGTATTGCAAAACTTAACATACAGCATATAATGTGCATAATGAGTATTTAATTTACTATTTGGTCATGTTTGTTCATATTGGTTGCATGTGAGGAAGTCTATTGTCCAYTGAAGACAGTAGTACAGAACTTTCATAAGCCAGACCGTATTGGACGATGATCTAAGATCAATATAAAACCATTCGGGTATAGAATTCATTATTTTCAGAGTTTATAAAAATAGACTATCAGGCAGTAGAGATTGGATCCTCTGGAGATCTGTTTGCTCTCAACACAAACTGGTCAGTATTGAGGGTAGCCAGTGTTGGATTTAACGCGCTTGATAATCGAGCTCCCAGAGTACAGCTTCAAAATGAGGTGATCCTTTTTCCATCAACTGGAAATGAATTAGCAGGATAAGCGCAGAAATAGGGTCTGATAATCCAAGGAGAGGATGTGGGTGGGCTTTTTGTTAACATTGCCTGGGGTGTTTCATAGTCTTGGTGGGATGGGAAAATGTGGGTGGATTTTAGGTGAAACATTCCTGAGTTTTAGCAAATTCACCAGCTACAGTGGTGGAAAAAAAAGTGCCACCTGTTAATGACCGGTTGATGTGGAGTAATCCTCTGCAGCAGCGACAGGTGTGAGACAGTTTAAGCACTGAGGAGGACTGATGTAAATGTCAGCACAGAGCACTTTTTGTAAAAAAAGAAGTGATATAAACTCACTTATAAATCAATACGTGGGCAAGATTGACTTTTCCATTGCCATCTGAAGTTGAGCTTTCTTTCTTTCTTTCTTTCTTTCTTTCTTTCTTTCTTTCTTTCTTTCTTTCTTTCTTTCTTTCTTTCTTTCTTTCTTTCTTTCTTTCTTTTTAACTCAACCAAACATTTTCCACAAGTACTATACTTTACCAATACTAAAGTAATGGGTAATTAGTCTTAGTATTAACTCTCTTATGTTACTATTTTAGGGCTGATTGCACCGAGAGTACTCCACTGCTATTAAARCGTCCTCATGAAATAGAGATGGTGCTTGAATGTTAAAATTTGACTATTTATTTTTCTTCAAGTTGTCAATGTAGTAAAGAAAAAAAACGAAGGTATTTTAATAAATGTGGTAATATTAAAGCTCCTTCTTGGTTTGAGTGTTGACTTAAATGTGTGTATGGTTGTAAAAAAAAAAAAGTCTGACACTGTGATGTGTGGCTGCTCTGCCAGTTGTGAGCACAGCCTGAGGAGACTTGTGTTGATTGGATCCCACAGGGACTTTGTGTGCAATGGCTGGTAAACGTTGGTATGTTTGACCTGAATTTGCTGACAGGCACAGCTCTTACACGGCCTAACTGTGAAGACTTCATTAAAGGTTTCAAGGGGGAAAGCTCAGTCCAGGAAATGTCGTTTTAACATCGAGCTGTGCTGCAGCTGTTGAATAAAAAYAAAAGCAGTGTATTAATGCATCAACATTAGTGTGAGAATTTCTGTGTGAAAAACTGTGAAGGCCTACGACGTTAGAAATAAGGTTTTATAATAGTAAAGTTTTTAACCTTACTTTTACACTGATTGTCTTTAAAAGCAAAGTTACATTGAAATACAGCCCATGTTTCTAAACTATTTGTAGACAWAATGAAAAGAAAATATATGTATGTAATTAATCAGGATTTCATCTATCCAAATCAAAAAACAATCAAGTCATTTCCATAAGAATGCAACACGTCTGCGTGCAAGCACAAATTAGGATCAAAATTTATTAAAACAAGCAACACAAAAGAAATGGCTGACTCATCTATTTAACCAAATGAGTTGAGGCTTAATTAGAAACAAATGACAAAAGTCACAAAAAGACACGCATAAATAAACAACATTTAGCATTGATATATTCTGCTCAGGTAAAATTTAATTGCAGTGGCTTTTTGCTCCACGCAAAAATGGGAAGAAAAGTCACTTAAAATTGTTTTAATTACAAACAAGTATAGTTTCTAAAGCCAATGCTTCATTTCCTCTAAATAAAGGAGAGAGAAATAACCACTTCTAAAGAATTGTCCCCACTACTGTCTTTTAGTTGTTTGATGTCTTCTAAACCAGAGGTCTTTAACCCAACCTGTAGTTTGTTCTTCTGCTCTAAAACACAATTTCCATGATTTAGTCCCTAAATTTGACAGAAACAATGCAATTCATTTCAATCAAGTTTGCAAAAGAAGGAGCCCACAGCTCAGGGGGTTTGCCCATTAATGGTAGGTGAAACACTGCAGCATGTAACAGAATAAATATTATCTTTCACTTTTACTCGCGGGGTGTCCGCTAATTGGCGGGCCGGGTGGAAGCAAGGAGGTTCTATAGCACTGGAGTGTGCAAAAACCATGTGACTGTGTGATCGGCTGGAGAAGCTAACGGCTAACGCTGAACAGGCAAGACTCTGGATTTACCATTACTGTACGCGTTGGCAACAGAGCAGAAAAAAAGGAATGACGATGTGGAAATCATAAAAACTATTAATAATATTATTAATCCGATTATTATTAATATTTCACAGTTAATATAACCTATCTGATGTTTTAAATGATGTCAGAAAAGCTGTTTGTGTTATGGATTCATTAACAGAAGATAAACAGGAAAATTAGGTTGAATGAAATTAACATAATTATTAATTTATTGTAAAAACATGACCGATATTCTGTAAAACAGATCCGGTTCTGCTTGTTTATTTATTAGTTTCTATGGAGGCTGTAATCTGTTGCCCTTTTAGATGCCGTTTTTGCTCCTCCATGCTGTCACAGATGCTACCAGTGTACGGTATGGACGGGGCTCAGTCTAGTGATCTATATTTTTAAGTCTACGGGTGGAAGTCACTTGTGGGTCACATCCAGCCACCAGTTGAATAGCCCTGATCTAAAACATTAGGTTATTGTTTTCCAAGAACCAGAATTAGAATTACAGTCCTTTACTCCAGTTCAAATACAAAAATCAAGTTACTACAGTACACCAGAGTATCCAGATTWAAATAGACAGCACACAAAAAATGTTGGTAAATATTTTTTTTAAATGCCCAAGATCTCAAGCTGGAAAAAATATATATATTTTTAGGTTAGTGTTCACATCAGACACCAAAATATTTGCTCAGAAGCACAGAAAAGGTGATTTATTTTTTACAAAACATCCTCATTTTAGTTTGATAATGATGATTGTGTCTTTAAGTTTGATGCTTAATCATTTCTGTGTTTCCCCCTGAAGGCAAGGCAGCAGTGCACACTTACTCACACTTTCTGATTAAAGATATAAGACCAGGCTCCTCTCAGAGTCTGATATGCCCAGTGGCTCACTGATATGTCCCGGACTTTATTAATCCTGATAAGAGAATCAATATAGTCCTCCAGCAGAGAAAAAGCAATTTGGACGTAGCATTATAGGGGGACGCTATGTGCAGACAAGATGTTTGTGACAACAAAGTAAGCAACAGAAGTACAAATTGTGTTTTCAAAAGAAACGACTGATTAGCAAAAGTTTCATTTTAAGGTTTGAGTGAATAGAAAAAAAAGACGTAAAACAAAAGACAGAAAATAAAAATGTTGCTTAAATTTGCAAAACAGCTACATCATTTCTGATGTAATTCGGAGCACTGTGAACATTTTGTCTTGCCTAAGGCTTGACAGAAAGCACAATGCAATAAAGTAACAAAGCAGAGCTGAGGAATGTTTTTAATGCAAAAGTCTGCACAACATTAGTGACGCTCATTTTATGGACTGGAGAGCTGAATAAACGCCGTGAGTACGGAAAGGTTTTTAAACACATAAAGCTTTTAAGACTCTTTGTACTGCCATTAATATTAATTTAAATTTGGAGAAACAGCCAAGTATTTTTAGCCACCCACCTGAGTGGGCRTTTTTAACGTGAAGTTGGCACATTTTGCTGATGAGACATAAAAGATGCAGACTTGATGTCTGTAAAAGATCAACTAAGATAAAAGGATGAGAGATTTACAATTTTAGAGTTTCTTTAATGCATGTATTTTTTTTTTGTTGTTTTGATACTGAATGTTTGGGGGGGAGATCTAAAATCAGATGTCATTACAGTTCAGAAAGTGAATTTGCATTGCTACTATAACTTCACGTGAGTTTTTTTTCTGCTGTCTGTTTGAAAGCATCACGTTAATTAACACCTGCTCCTGGGACATTAGGCTCCACTCCTCTTCCTGGTCTGACCCATTTTATCGTTTTAAATTCCTCCCTGGCTGCAAACGAGTTCTGCTGCGACCCGGCGGGATTTAAATACTCGCCTCTTTGTTTCGGGAGTTACATCACTTTGTTGTAAAAACATGCAACGCCCTATGGTTTTACATTATCGAACGTACAGTTGGGAGGTGTTGTTTTATGCTTTCTTGCCATGCCTAACCAGAAAATTTTAATATTTTTGCTACATTATAATTGCAAAATAACGACTCTGTGAATTCTGTTTTGCATGAACAAMTTATTTTAATCCCTCATTTTCTCTCACTTATAACGTCCTTTCCATAATGCTTCGTTGCATATTCTATAATATCAAGAACTTCAATGGAGTCGTCAAACCTGAAGCTTTTCTAAGCGTTTTACGCACATTTTATACATGTGAGAAACAGCCAGTGCAAGCTGCAGCTGTGGAATAAATAAATTGACACGTTTGTTTCAGATAGAGCTTTTAGTTTTAGCAGCTTTAGAGCTCTCCAGAGACTCTAAGCTTTTTCAGACTGACATTCAGCAACATGCCCTGGACATGTAAACCGCTCCGGGAGCAACCACAGCTTTACTAACACGACYGTCTCGCCGTGAGGCGGCTTTGTTCGTCGCAGCTGCATCGTGTGTCACATGTCAGAAGGGGAAGCTCTGACCCTTGAGTTTGGCAAAATAACAAATTTGTTCTCAAAGAAAATGTTTTGTTTCGTCTTTCATTTCCTAAGCTGCTTCTAGCTGACTTATCAAACCCAAAACAAAGCAGAAACAGACAGCGGGAGACCTCCAGGTCTTTAAAAATTTATAATTTGACTGCAGAGCCCACCTCACATCTGTCTTTTTTCTTTTTTTTTTCTTTTTTTTGGAGCAGACTGACAAGTTTGGTGTGTGTGTGTGTGTGTGTGTGTGTGTGTGTGTGTGTGTGTGTGTGTGTGTGTGTGTGTGTGTG
>NW_013952408.1:914057-918018 GCF_001266775.1 Austrofundulus limnaeus | reverse complement strand
TGTGTGTGTGTGTGTGTGTGTGTGTGTGTGTGTGTGTGTGTGTGTGTGTGTGTGTGTGTGTGTGTTAGAGTCAAGACACACAGAAATGCTCCTGTTTTGAAACCAGGACAGCCACGACGGGTTAAATTGGGATGTGTGAGGAGAGGGAACTCTTGTAGAGAGAGGTCAGGGGGTCTCAGACTGCATGAATGTTGCAGACAGTTGAAATAAAGGCTATTTCATGGGAAAGTTGTGCCCTTGAAATCCATAAACATCAAGTCCTCTCCTCAGTAATTGTCTACAACAGGAATGTTCCTGTCTTTTAAAAGGAAGTGTTGCTTTAATAAAACGTTCATTTTCATTACTTCAACCTAATTAATGATTTGTAATTTTATTCTTGTTACACATACAGCAAAAACAAACAATCCATTTGAGTATTTTTCACTGTCATTTAGATAAATTATGGTTTCATTATAAGCTGTCATGTTCATTTTTTTTAATTCACCTAAGTAATTCATTGTTTTCTTGCCTTGAGTTGTGGTACTTCAATAAGCATCGTGGTAATAAGCAAGAAAATAGAAAAAAATAAAAATAATAAAAATTTAACATCTTTAAAAATCAACTTTTTCTGTAATTTTACACCAGAGAAATAAAGTGAAGAATCACCAGAGGGGACACAATCCAGGTTAGAAAATAATAAGAGCAGCTGGAAACTAATATTGGTTAATCAGACAAAATAGGCTCACAGGGACTCGTAAAAAAGTTGTGGCAAATGAAGAAATCTGACACCAACTGTTTACCGAAGGCAAATAAGAGAAGATGACAGCTGTTCAGGATGAAACAGAAATCAATACTGTGATGCTGGATAATTTGAGCTGAGCAGCGACACGCTGTGATTGGGAGATGGTGATGAGGAGCTGTGGGTTCCAGACTGATGCATGGTAAATTACTGTGTATTACAACGTCCAATTTGGCTGAAAAAAATTATTCTGAACTACTTCAGCTTGACGCAGTGGTGGGTGAATTTGAGAAATGCAATTATCAGAAAATCAGAGGTACTCAGAAACTTGTTGTGAATATAGTGTCAAGACCCCTCTGATACAGGCCTTCTGACAACAAAATAACCACCAAAACCAGTTAAAATAGACAACCAATCCCAGCTAAATGGAGCAATGGAGCTAGAGCTTGAAACAACTCTCTGTGTAAAGATGAAAACCCCCACATTGGAACAACTACAAAGTTGCCAGTKCACCTCACAGCCAAGCACGCAAGCATGAGCAGTTGTTGAGAAACACGAATAAAACCTCCCACTAAAGTCAGTGCAACTGTTAGGTGTACTGCTAAACTGGAACTTAATACACAAAAAAACATGTTGAAATCTGTATCAATAATTTAATCATATGATCACGCCTTACCTGAGCTTACAGACCTAACAGTTGTTTTAAAGGAGCCTGTTATGTTTGGCACTTTGGAGGGGTGGTAATATTTCGTAAAGCAGTGGCATTAAACTTTCTCGGTCTTATGATTAATTCAGGGGTTACATAATAATGTGACGGTGCTGGCGCTAAGAGAGCCSTGATGTGCTGTTCTCAGCTTTTACTAAGCCTGAAATGCTCAGCCTGACAAGTCAGCAACAAAACACAGTACTTTTGGCATTTYGTTGAAATTACAAGCAAATATTTTTTGTAGAGAAATTTGACTTTTGCTGTGGCTTTGAGATAAAAAAAAAAAATGATGACGGATAGAAACCGAGTTTTAATCCTGCGCACTTCCTGTATGACAGGTCACATCATTTAAAGAATTTCCTGCTTTTATTTTTTTTCAGTGATTCATGATGACATTAACATCTGATTGTAAATGAGGCTTAAAGTTTAGAGCAACTCTGCCTAAATGCATTTATTTGAGCTGACAAAAAATAATAACACTGCATTTACCACAAGAGTTTCTTTCATCTGTATGCAAACACCTGGCTAAAACTAATACCAATGCCATTATTTCTATTAAGAACTCACCTCATTTTCTGTAGTTAAAACTTTGCTCTCCTTTCTTGTCATCATGCCATCTCATTTTGTCTCCTTATCTTGTTATGCTTAATGGAACACGATGGAAGAATTAACACCTGTAACTTTTAATCTAGTGGCCCTCACACATAATGGCCAATGACAGCATGTTGAAGAGAGCGACTGGCATCAATGTCATGGATTTAATTGCAAAAATCAGAGCATCACAGTGGGCATATTTTGGTTTAAAGGTAAATGGTAAAATGGTCAAATAACCCGGAGAAAGCTGTCTCTGCTACCAATGAAACTCACTATTAAGATCAAATTGCAAAATCTAAACAAGCAAGGCAGCCGTAATATTATTATCCCAGCTTTGTTTGTCTGTTTTTAATGCCTGAATTTGGAAAAAGATATCAGTTTTATTTAAGTAATTCCCATGGAATTTCTAATACCTGCTCCTTTTWTATTCAGGTTATGTGTTAAAATGAACTACAAACAGTTATTTGACCTTTTGTTCAYAAAACTTTATAGGCCATGTGTTTATACCCTAAATTTGACCCCTGTGARCAGGGCCGGCCCTTTCCAATTTAGTGCCCCAGGCAAGATTCCAGGTGGTGCCCCCAGTGAAAAAACAATCTACTCATATRCATTTTCCTGCCATTTGAAAAGCATTTTACTAATTTCGTGGGATTAATAAAACCATATTAAATCAGTATTTTATGACATCAGAATACTGAAAAGCAAATTTTAACCTGAACTTTATCTGAGATAATAATTTAAACTTCCATTAACCATATTTTGTTTTTGTTTTGTATTCCCACATTGAGCACCAGTCTTGACTGCATCATATGATACTTTAATCAGGAAATATTCTCTGCATCGTATAAATCTTGGGTAGAAACAAAGCAGGCTGAGACACCCACAAAACAAGTTACCATTATAAGCTTGAGTAATCAGGGGCTATTTTACCAACTAAATCAGCTATGATAAAAAAAAACCTCATTTGTGGTGCCCTTTAAATGGATGGMACCCTTAGCATTTGCCTATACTGCCTATGCCACAGGTCAGCCCTGCCTGGAGGCATCCTGTAAACTACAGCAGCCAGGCACTAGAATGTATGTCACATCTCAGCATTAAAGTAATACAAAAAAACATTTGCTAGATTTTAAAATGCAGCTCAAATGTGTGGGTTACAATTCAGCATTTTCTTTAACAAGCCAGTAAATATTATTTAATGGTACATGGTGTTACAAAAACATTATTATTATATATTTTAATGCAACTACTTGGGTTTTTTGAAAAGAAGAAACTATGACAACACAGCCCCGGCACTTCGTTTTGGCCATCTCAGATGTGGAAATAAAGCTCAGATCCTGTCTCCCTTCATCTCTCCCCATGACTGAAACCCAATTTAACATCAAATCATGATGCCTTTACTCWGCCTTGCAGTACTATTAATAAAGCTCTGCCAATGCATTGGTTAACATTTAAAAGAAAGACCAAGAATTTTTTTTTCATTTAAAAAGCATTTCCTATGGACCAACAACAAAGCTCAAGCTCATCCTYAAGGGTTATAAATAGGTCAAAAACATGCCTTGTTCCACCATGACATTTCTGAATATTGTTTTGACATTTGGATTTGAAAATTTAACTTTTACTCCAAAATTTAACAGTTAWTTTAAAAAGTATATCCTRTCAGTCTTGCTTGAAAATTAAATATCAACTAAAATTCCATCACGTTGTCAACTTTGTACCAGTGTGCATCACAAACATGCATCCATCCATGTAATCATTCTTGCATTTTTTTCACCTTTGGGCAAATACTATTCAACCAACTTTCATATGTTTTATAGTTGCAATAAGCTAGTCTATTAAAAAACAACAACAATCTATTACAATGAAAAAGTCACAGTGGCCTCCTGGATACAGATGTTTTGTTGCCTGATAACTCTTGTCAGTCCTGGGGTTATTTTGAGTCACTG
>NW_013952408.1:904799-913595 GCF_001266775.1 Austrofundulus limnaeus | reverse complement strand
GACTCTGATGAGCATATTTTTTTTTAAATTATAGTCATTTTTGTGTTGGTTAATACTGAATAACTGTGGTGTCCAGGGTAATCCCTGAAATGAATACATTGTATTAATTACTTTGAGACTTTCATTTGAAATCTTTAGTGGGTCATGAGATATTTTGCTAAAAGACAAGTTTGACAACCAATAGTTAACAACAACAAAGAAAAAATCATTGCAAATTCTAGATCTCAGCATGTGTTGGGGACAGTGTTCAAGCATTACCACACCTAAAATCTGGTAAAGTGGCTGAGTTATGCCCATTTTTACTACCTAAGATCGGTTAGCTGTGGCAGCCATTTTGAATGGGATCGCCTCAAAATAGATGAGTTTTAACAAAATCTATAATGGCTCATGAGTTGCTGTACAGACAAACAGCCACGCACAAACAAGGGCAAAAACATTATCATCTAGACTAATAATTTTAAGTGCTGAACTAATAAAAAAAAAGCAAACGTTACATTAAAAAAGGCAGCTGAGGATCACTGTCAGTGCATGGTAGTTCTTTAAAGTTGCTCCTTCTGAAGCAGCTGTTCTACTGACAGCAGTTGTAATGGGTCACTGTCTCTGCTTCTCTCCATCAGAACAGGAGGGTGAAAACAAGTAGAAATCACCCACAATATAAAAAAATTGTAAAGCAGGCAGCAGCTGGGTCTGTCATGCCTTCACATTGACTAAATATGGAGTTTAATGGGCTTAAAATGCATAACATATTAGGCATGCAATTTTGCAAAACAGATTTCAAACATTTGCTCAAAATTCTCCTGTCTTTTCAATTACAAAACTTTTTTATTATTATGAATATTGCATCTTACTTGTTGTGTTGTACTTCACTCCGTTAATATAAGCTGGGCAGGGTCTCTCCACAATCCTGCCGGTGCTGCTCCGCGGCCAGCAGGTTCCAATTTCATCCGTTGTGGCATTGCAATATAAACCTRAAATGAGGGAAATGATTTTAAAAATAATATAAAGCAGAGATAATCAAAGGATGCTTTGTTATCTGTAAAATATAACACAGGAAATCATCTTAGCAAATGCAAAAAATAATAATAATAATAAWAAATTATGATCCATCTTACCATCAGTGCTCAGCAATGACAATGAAGCGTTTTCTGAAAAAGTGTCATGAAAATGCTCTATCAAACTACAGTTCAAGTACCCGAGCTCTCCCAGGATGATATCATAGATGGTGGCGTCCATCGTGAGAGCCACGCGGAGACTGACTTCAAGTTGGAGAAGGAGACGCGCGCGCAGAGCCCCGTGGCGACCGCGGCCAGTGCGAGTCTGATCAGAACAGGAGCGGCGATGACAAGCTGAGGGAGGCGGGCGCGCCTTGTGGGAGAGAGCGCGTCCGTCCCATTGCACGCGCCCAATCAGAGGCGCCCGATGCGCTCATCCGTCCGCGGGAAAGACATTCGAGTCATTCTGACTGAGCACATCAGGGCCGGCTGACATTTCACTACTGCCGCGCGACTGTCAGCTGCAGTCAGCGCGTGTTGGTGGACAAAGCATGGAGGAGGCAGTGGAAGTCGGCAAAGAGTGTGGGCGGGAAAAGTGCAGGTATTGCCTTTATTCGACCACTCACAAGTTAATAATAAAAAATAAAATAAAACTGCAGATAAATAGCAATTTTGTTTGTGCAATTAGAAAATTTTGTTAATGCAGCCTTTCAGAAATGCATGCCTTGATAAACATCTAAAATTTATWAACTTTTGAAGTTACCCTGATTTAAGATGGCCACCAATACCCCTCTCACAAAAAATATCTACAACTCCATTAATTTTACAAAACTTGAACTATAAGGTTGATTTTGTCGCTGAGACAACTTATTCAGATCACTGGATCTGTTTTTTTAAACTTTGTCACTTTGTAGCTGAGACTATCTGTTGGCAAAATATCTCATGCACATCGTGAATTTTAATGAGACTTATAGTAAAAAAAATCAGTGGAAGGATATCTATGACTAACACACTCTCATGTTGGACTCGCAACATATTGACACGGGGGGAGTAACCCCGTGCGTCCGTCCTTGCCGCCCGYGGCTTTTCCGGGTCTGAGGTTAGCGTGAGGGACCAGGATTAACRGTTAATTTTAGGGTCTGTGGTCAGGGATAAAGGTTAATTTGAGAGATTGTTGTCAGGGATAGGCTGTACATAGCGTCTATTGGTTAAATTCAGGGTCTGGGATTAAAATGGTTAATATGAGGGATCAGGGTTAATGGTTAATTTTAGGGTCTGTGTTCAGGGACTCCTCCTCTGCCTCATCTCGTAAAGAACGGACGTGCGGGGGCTATCCCCGCATCAACATATTGATGCTTGGTCAAGCGTCARTATGTTGACGCGGGGGGCATGAGAATGGGTTCCTATAACTGTTAGTCAACTCAATGCAAGATGGCTGCCAAGGCTGGCTTTAGAAAACATGAGAATGGCTAAAATTCACTGTTTTACACTTTAAAGGGGACATGTCTTGTAAAATTCACTTTTTTAATCTTTACATACATTTTGTTGTGTACAGAAAAGTTTAATTTCAACACTTTCTGTTTTCTGTTCCTTATTACATTTTGAACAACAACATTTTAATAAAATCGCTAAACTGTTATGAACTGCCTTCGCAAATTCACGTCTCTCCAAGTTTGTTGTCTTCATTCTCCTCTCGCTCTGGCTTGAACATGTTAGGCTGGACAAGTCTTACATTGTTAACATTTTTTAATCAAAGGTTTCTGAGCCGCTATCCAACAAAAATGGCCGAACAGGATGGAGTGGACAAGGATCATTGGGAGTGAGACCTGGAGTGGGACGGGGTGTGAAGCACCTCAATTGCATTTAATGAAACCGCACCAAAATGATTTGCTTTCAGACACACCTCAGAAAAGGTGTGAAAGAGGGGCTTGTGGAGTTACAGTAAAGAGGAATAAGACCAAAGCATTGCAGTTCCACTTTATATAAACCCAAATAGGGATTTAAAAACATGAGTCACATTTAAGCCAAAAAACAGAGTGGGATAGCAGTAGCTTGGTGGTCAGTGCTACTGTCTCATAATCCTGAGACTACAGGTTTGAGCCCAGGTTGCATCAGTTTGCTCACTGTGAGGACCCCTGTAGAAGTCAGCAATATCTTTACTTAAAATGAATTATGCATTCCTAACCTAACTTTTATTAGTCTGAATTATAATTATATCAATACATATATAAAACTTTGTTCGTTCTTTCATAACAAGTCATAAGCTTCACCAACATGTGCATCCCAGCTGCTAAAAGCTTCAACCCGTTTTGAACAACTCAGCGATTGCTGTCAGTGCAGCCGTTTTCCCAARCGTCTCTTGGAGACCAGTATTTACAGTGGTATCAAACACATCAACATTTTTCTCAGTAAATATATTACTAGAGGTGCTAATGACATGAAATTTTCACCAGATGTCKGTAACAACCCAAGTGATCCATACATACAAAGAAATCAAACCATAAATGTCCAGAAATGAAGTTATTTGTTATAATGTGGAATGGCACAGGGAAAAGTATTGAACACCCTYACTGAAATTTATCTAATACTTTGTACAAAAGCCTTTGTTGTCAATGACAGCTTCAAGACGCCTCCTGTATGGAGAAACTAGTGGCATGCATTGCTCAGGTGTGATTTTGGCCCATTCTTCCACACAAACAGTCTTCAAATCTTGAAGGTTTCGTGGACCTCTTCTATGAACTCTGATCTTTAGTTCTTTCCATAGATTTTCTGTTGGATTCAGGTCAGGTGATTGGCTGGGCCATTCCAGCAGCTTTAGTTTCTTTCTCTGAAACCAACTGAGAGTTTTCTTGGCTTTGTGTTTGGGCTCATTGTCTTGCTGAAATGTCCAGCCACGTTTCATCTTCATCATCCTGGTAGATGGAAGCAGATTTTTATCAAGAATGTCTCTGTACATTTTTCCACTCATCCTTCCTTCAATTATTTGAAGTTTGCCAGTACCATATGCTGAAAAACAGCCCCACACCATGATGTTCCCACCTCCAAACTTCACTGTTKGTATGGTGTTTTTGGGCTGATGTGCAGTGCCATTTGACCTCCAAACATGATGTGTATTCTGGCATCCAAACAGTTCAATGTTGGTCTCATCTGACCAGATTATAYTCTCCCAGTATTACACAGGCTTGTCTAAATGATGTGCAGCAAACTTTAAAGGAGCTTCAACATGCTGTTTCTTCAGCAGTGGAGTCTTGCGTGGTGAGCGTGCATACAGGCCATGGTGGTTCAGTGCATTACTTATTGTTTTCTTTGAAACAATCGTACCTGCTAATTCCAGGTCTTTCTGAAGCTCTCCACAAGTGGTCCTTGGCTCTTGGACAACTCTTCTGATAATTCTTTTCACTCCTCTGTCAGAAWTCTTGTGAGGAGCACCTGGTCGTGGTCGGTTTATGGTGAAATAATGTTCTTTCCACTTCTGAATTAYRGCCCCAACAGTGCTCACTGGAACCTTCAGAAGTTTAGACATTCTTCTGTAACCGATGCCATCATTATGCTTTGCAACAATAAGGTTGTGAAGGTCTTGAGAGAGCTCTTTACTTTTACCCATCATCAGATGGTTCTTGTGTGATACCTGGCCATCATTTGGGACTGAACCAGCTGATATTAATTTGCACTGACAAGGGGCAGGCTTGCTTTCTAATTACTGAGAGAGTTCAGCTGGTGTCTTGGCTTTCCATGCCTTTTTACACCTCCCTTTCTTCATGTGTTCAATACTTTTTCCCTGTGCCAKTCCACATTATTACAAATAACTTCATTTCTGGACATTTATGGTTTGATTTCTTTGTATGTATGGATCACTTGGGTTGTTACCAACATCTGGTGAAAATTTCATGTCATTAGCACCTCTAGTAATATATTTACTGAGAAAAATGGTGACRTGTTCYGTACTTATTTTACCTGYTGYAACATTTCAAATGTTTGTAAAAAAATGTTCCCTYACATATTTATAAAAAGGCTAGACTTTACAGTAAGTCCAAGAAGAGTAGGATTTCATTACAGCCACTCTAAGTATGCAACAATAATCACACACATGAAAATTACCAAGTAAATAAGCGCTGAACATTTTCCCCTGAAAGCAACACTCACACTGAATGCCTCTTCTCTCGAACAATTAATCCTTGTGCTCCTTTAGTGTCATTTCAAGTTAGTATTTGTCACATGAAAATGAAGCCCTTTGGTGCATTAGTGAGTGGATCAAGAGAATAAATGCATCACAGTAAGTACATTAAAATATGTTTGTTTTATTTTTATTTTTCTCATAAATTGAAATTTTGAATTCTGTAAAATGTACAAATACACCGAGATACATCATTCTAATTTATGTAGGGATTACTCAAAAWGAAAAATCTGTGTAAAACTAGATAGTGCCATACATCTAAAACATCCATCCAATAAAAAATGTTTAGACTGGAAATGTATCTCATAACTGGATCTAATAGTTCAGCTGTTTACCTTTCAATTCTTATACATGACCTTTCCACCAGCTAGAGGCTTTCCCCCTTGGGCAGTCTGCAGCATTTTTTTGTTTGTTTTTTCCCACTGCTTTGTTTCTTCAGATCATATGGGCAAAAATCTGTCCAGTGTCTGAATGCAGACCTGGCAATGTGGTAAAGTCCTGCTCTAATTGYGCAGCTAATAATAGAACACCAAAATGTTAATTAATTCTCTCACAGTACCTACTCAGTATCACACTGACTCCAGCAATGGTGAGAAAGTGGTTTCTTTTATTCTATTTTACTAGATGAGAGTTTATGAATTTAGTGGCTTTGTGGACCACAGAACCACTTATTTTCTTGCTTTTATTTTTCACCTGAGGACATCTGGTATCAAGTATGAATGAGCTCATTACCATGATGATGGTAATTTCCATAATGTCCAGCTGTGGTTCAGAATCTCTTTTTGGAAGTCCAAAACTAAAAGAATCCAGCGAAGATCAAAGATGTGCAGTAAAGTTGCTCCTGGATAAGGAGCACGGTTATTTTTTTAAAAGTTSATCTCTTTGAGCAAAACCTTTTATTGAAACGGCTGTTTAATAATTTAAAAATAATGATAATCTGGTTCAAATTCCCTCTGCAGCAGCAGTTTCACTCTCCAACTCTGTTCTTTTTGATGGTTTGGCCTTTAACTATCACTTCTTTTTGATTATTTTTCGTATTAAAAATTAATATTAGTTAAAGTTTGCTTTTCTAATTGTGTCTTATTCCTGATTTTGGAATCAAAAGTCTAAGACAGGTCTATAACAAAGAACTAGGCAATCATTGAGTCCAGATTAAGCAAACATATTCAGAAAAGTGTTAAGGGGAGGTCATTTAGAGGTGTATAGTTACAAAGTATTTTTTTTTCATTACAGTACTTAAGTAGTGGTTTTATGAGGATCTGTAATTTGAGAAAGTATTTTTGTTATGATTCTTGTCTGTGTTAGTGTTTTATTTTAGTTTCTGTCATGTTCCTGTTTTCTTCCTCCTGTCTGCCCTTGCTCCAGCCCCGCCCACTCACACCTGATCCTCATGTTTCTCCCCCAGGTGTTCCCTGTTTGTGCTCATTAGTTTCACCTTTATATTCTGTCTCTTGTCTTCACTTCCCTGTYGAGTCATTGTTTGTTTGGTTATGTTTGGTTGTAGTCTGCATTGTGCCTTGCCACGTCTCCCAGAGTATTTTGAGCTGCCAGTCAGCACCTTTTGTTTAATTAAATCTTTGTTGTTGTTTTTTAAACATTGTCACTGCCTGCATCATGGGTTCATTCCTGCCTGAGAACCTTAACAATTTTTTTTGTTAATTTTAACTTTTACTTTGTTACATTCAAAACATAAAAACATTACTTTTACTTCTTTACTTTAAAACTCAGCACCTTACACACCACAAACAGAACTCATCGTGAAAGGAGTTGTTGGAGTATTTTACTTTTACTTTCCTTATTATGCTCAGTTTTATGATTTTAACTCTTGTATTTTTCTTATCAGTAATTTTCTTTTAAGGTATTTTTACTTTTACTTTATACACCTCAGTCATTTATATGAACTATAAAAACACTGAGCTAAAGTGTGTATAGTAAATTATAGCTCTGAATAAGTTGACGTATTGTGAAGTAAAGGTTTATTAAAACAGCTAAAAGAAACTGTCACATTCATTTTCTCATGCATAAAGTGCTGTTTTTCTCTTTCAAATGTAACATATACGTCTTGGACAGCACATGTATTTCCCTCTCACAGAACCTACAGACCGTCTTTATAATGACAAGTGCTTGAGGCTGAACCCAATATGTGACTCCAATCTCCTCTCTTTATAGTCCCCTTTTATTGTTAGAGAGAATGTTATAAATTTCTTTTCGCTCGCTGGGAGTAAAACGGTGAGAGGCTGAAGGTGGTGGGTGGTGGATTGTGCAGCTACTGTAGCTGTCAAAATAAACTTTTGCCATGTCACCAACCGGGCTGGTGAATGAGGGCTGTCTGTGGGTGAAATTTTATTCAGTTATTTTATCTCACCACTTAGCGTGCTGCTTCAAAGTTTCTGGACATTTTACACTCAATACTTAGCAGAGGTTTTGAGTCATGTCTTGCTTCTTTGTCTTTTATCTTCAAGCAACCATATTTTTTGTGATCTTTTAAAGTGGTCTTCTTAAGGTTCCTTCAGTTTTTGTATTATTTTCTTTGGGCAGTGCAATAGATAACCTCTTTTTTTCTGAGAAATTTTCATTTTGTTAAGTTATTTAATTTTGACTCAGTCAGGCATGAAAAAACTCCTAAAATGAAGGGATGTTTTGAAACTCAACAACTCAGCTCAGAGGCTATTTTAAGTTGGTTTTAGTGGTTTTGCTGACTGCAGCCTCTCACATAAAAAGACATTATTAAAAATTTCTTTACTTCAGTCTATAAAAGAATACCAACGACCACACAATTTGACTCATAGTGTTTTAGCATCAACAAGGTGATTCCTAAAAATCTATCAAGACTTATCAAGAGGAGAAACACAAACACAATGGTTACCTTTACTTTTACAGTCCCCTAATTACCATGCAATTACCTGGCATTTACAAAACATTTTATTATAAAATTACTTGGTAATTACAGTAATTTACCATGTAATTACTTGGTAAGAACATATTAAAATACTGTGTAACAAAACTAATTTCAGTGCATAATTCTATTACAATCACAATTTAATAGTATCTCAATTAACCACTATTTGCCAAAAAATTGCCAACTTTATTTTTACAGTCTCCTAATTACCAGAGTTGTAAAGTAACTAAGTGCAAATACGTTGTTACTGTACTTAAGTAGAATTTTTGGGTATCTGTACTTTACTTGAGTAATATTTTTTAGCCTACTTTCTACTTCCACTCCTTACATTTTCACACTATCATCTGTACTTTCTACTCCTTACACTTTAAAAAAAGGCAAGAAGTAGAAAGTTGATACTTTTATTTAATTTTTGCTTGTTTTCATTTCAGACTTTTGTAAAAGTATTTGTATTTCATGAATTATATTATTGCATTTGGCCGCAGCCCTCAAAAAGATTTTCACTTTGGAGAAAAGGTTTGTGCAGCCTTGATATATGTATAGAAACTGAAACAGCTAGACTGATGCATACTAAATTTAACATAAATTAATTATTTGAATACGATATAGTCATTTCTGTATTTTTTGGGGAGGTCACCTCCTGATAAATGTCCCCATAGACAATCTAACTGCTCTTTTTAAATGAATACTTCTACTGTGTGTGTGTGTGTGTGTGTGTGTGTGTGTGTGTG
>NW_013952408.1:902818-904674 GCF_001266775.1 Austrofundulus limnaeus | reverse complement strand
GTGTGTGTGTGTGTGTGTGTGTGTGTACCCTAATTACCATGCCATTACCAATAAACTATTGTTATTAAAACTACTTTTATTGAGTAACAATCAAATTACTGTTCGAAAGTGCTTCAATTATATATTATTAGCCAAAACAATACACGCAAATAGAAATATATGTTCTTACCAAGTATTTGCATGATAAATTATTGCAATTTCCAAATAATTGCATTGTAAAATGTTATTAATTAGCATGTAAATATTAGGCAATTGCATGGTAATTAGGAGACTGTAAATGAAAGTGTTACCGACACAATTTGACAGTAGTTGGTTAATCCAGAGTTCCATCACAAATACAGTGACATAATAGTTCATAAAACGATACAGAAAATAGAGCAAATCGAATAGGGAATAGGTTAAAAATATGACCCAAACAGAATACAAAGATAAACAGCATCAGGAGAGACTAAATTAGAATTTTCTGCACTCCCACAGACCCCAAGTGCACAATAAAATACATTTAACGTCTAACATAGTGGATTTTGCATGCTACATCCCCTTTAAAACAAAGGTTCCTTGGAAGCAATTTCAATTAGACGTAGACTAAAACGTTTGCATTTTACACTGCACATTTCATGCATTCAGCACTTTACATTTGAGCTTCTAAGAACTGCAGTAAGCTGAAACATGGGACATTTTACCAAGGTTAAGATGACCTGTACTGGTGTCTGTGAGTGTTTGATGTGGGACCATCAGGTTAAGGATTTTATGTGGAATTACAAGCTGGTGCGCCACTTGTGAAGACATTTTTATTTGACTTGACTGTTCAGATGCATTGTACAAAGAGCCTGAAAAGGTGTTTTATATGTTTTATAGATGTCTTTATGTTCCAAATAAAGTTAGATTCAGTACGGGACTCTCGTCTCAGATTTAATGGCGTGTACAGGTTCAACATAGTGTGCAAACAGTCATGGTTAAACAGAACAAAAATAACTTCCAAAAGATTCCAGCACGCCCAAGGTTYCAGTCAAGATCACAAAACAGTTATGACTAACCTAACAAAAATGTCTCTCCTTGGTCTAGCTGAATACGTGCCCCAGCAACCAGTTCACGTGCCCAGCAACAAGTGTCTGAGTGGTTTTTGTATTATGGTACGATGTGACTACTATACGATCATTGGTTGACTTGATGTGATGTAATGTCTAAGTGTCAATAAAAGTGGATCACGTCCGCAAAACGTTAGAACTTCTTTTGTACCCAACTGCTGTTAAGTTGGACATTTGAACTTCTCCCCTTTGCGCAAAGTGTATCTTTAAAATCTTACTGGTCTCTGGTTGTCATTGTTTAATGTTCGGGCGGGTTTTGTGTTTTCTCTGAGTTCCTAGGTTAAAAATACCGAACATTTTGGTGCCGTGACCCGGATTTCGACGACCTCCACTGATCGGCAGAGCAAGACGCGCCGAGACGCAGCGCGCACGTCTAATCGACCTGTGAGGCGACGTTACTCAAACGGGCCGGCATTCTTCTCATCCTATCAGTGGTGGTTGGACGAATTCCACTGTACAGACAACGAGAGATTGCGAGTGAGTATAGTTTTACTCGTTTTGTGTGAGCGAGTGACAAATAAGGAAGCGCTAGAGTTGTGACGATCTATCTGAGATAAAAGTAAAAAATACGTATTTGTGTTGCTGTGGGAGCCAGTTGGGCCAGGCTGAAACGATAATTTTTGACAGTAAAATGCCGTCGGGCTGTGTCAGAATTGAGGAATAGTTGTGAAAGGTAAACAGTGCTGTTCGCGGCAGCAGTGAGTGTGTGTGTGTGTGTGTGTGTGTGTGTGTGTGTGTGTGTGTGTGTGTGTGTGTGTGTGTGTGTGT
>NW_013952408.1:881282-902636 GCF_001266775.1 Austrofundulus limnaeus | reverse complement strand
TGGCTGAACTTATCAGGAGCGTGCATATATTAATAAATCTCCAATTGGTTAAAAGGATAAAGTTTTTAACAAGTAAAGCAATACCTTTTTCTTTTTTTTTTCCCTCACTGGCTGGAGCAGCAAGCTGCATTCCATCAAAGATAAGGAACGGCAGCAGCAGCCTCGCTGCCGAGAGAATATACGGAGAGCTATTAAGGCCATCGGCCTTTTTAAAATAAATAATAAGCTTAAAATAAAAATATATAAGAACAGTTTTTAGTTAAAAATAAATTTAACTAAGCAAATAAAACTTTGCTAATGAGCAATAGTAACAATAATAATAATAATAAGGTAACAATAAGTTTCATTATAGAAGAGTATTACTTTCTGGGAAAGAATTTAAGGAGTGGCCAGTGTTTTTTTTTGCAGAGTGCCTGCTCAGGGCCGAACTCTTGTGCTTGTTTGGGTTTTGACCCAAGGTTGTACGCTGAGGCTGTACTTCTGAGATATTTTGCCTGTGAGGTAAACTGTTGTGATGTCAAAAGGGAATGTCTGCATGAGAATAGAGTATTGATAAAGCAACAAGCAGCCTCTGTAGAGAACAGTGTATTGTTGGACATCAATAATAATATGATTAAAATATTAAGAATGCAATAAAAACTATAATGCTATAAAAGATAAATTGAGTAACTGTAGGTAAAATATACATGTATAATTATTGTAGATAACAAAACATTTAGAGCCTGGGGTGAACTCAAACTTAAGAAACTTAAAGAACAAATAGAACAGAATCACGGGACGGATTCGGGACCATTTATTACATTTTTTTTTATGAAACTGATAAAGTACAAGGACACCCTGTGGCTAGATAACACATTCTGAACAATTAACATTTTGAATCCTTTGCTCAATAGAATCAGAAACTAAGAGCCATACACCATGCATACCACAGCTTCAAGGCTGTTGGAAATAAAAATGCAGAACAACAGACATTTATTGACCAAATAGAGTTGGAAAAAGAAAATACACTACGTCATAAAAAGATAAAAAGTCGACAAAACATAATTGTAGGATAATAAACTTTGGGATTTTTTTTGTTTTAATCTTCAGATTTAAACTTAACTAAGTTTTGCTATTGATTTTGTCAAACTTTCATCTCCATGTTTTTGAAACGAAAAAGAATATAGAAACTTATAGTTTCTAGTTGAAATTTAAGCTGTACAAGCTATGAATCCCTTACTCCAGTTATATAAATAAAACTTGGATACTGTGAACTTCACTGGGAGTTGCAGTAATTTAAAGTTTTATTAGTTTATCAAATTTTTTTGTAGAACAAATGTTACACAGTCAGTTATCTGCTGCTGTCGACTGCATTCCTGCCTTTCAAAACAAAAGACAGTGAGTTAGCAGCACTACAATTTAGAAGTAACTACTTACAGCTCACAAAATAATGTTTTAGATTAGAATGATTACATTTAGTTTACACTCTTTCTGCCCTGCTGTCAAGTTAAAAACCCATGTCTCTGAATAAGATGGGATGCCAAAGAATGAGTATTCATCCCGCTATCCAAATGTCCCAGCCACTGTGTCATTTCCCCGTTTCTGACCTTTAGGTGTGACTTTGTTTTGTCACTGATCAGTATGCATGCAAACTCCTACGCTTTTCAGAATGTTTTATTACCCTAGTTAGCCATTAATTAATTGCTTTGTATTGTGTGGGGACTGATTTTTCATGACTAAATGAGGAGAGTTGTTTTGCTTTTCTTTCTTTTTTTKTTTGTTTTGGCGCACTTTGTATCCTTTCATGATATGAGGATCACAAACTGCCATAAAATGTATTTTAAGATAAATGTCTGAGTTAGAAATTGCTTCTAGTGTCTCATAACTCAGCTCTTATATCACCCTGATAACTGTATTTACAGATTGGTTGCCTGAGGGGTTTTTCTATTTTTGTTTTTTTTTTTTTTTTTTTTTTTTTTTGGCCTTTAAGATAGTTTATTTTTTTTATTTTTATTTTTTTAACATTGAGTGCTGCATTTAAACGTTAAAAAGAGGCAAGACATTTATTTTGTCTAAAATTTTAAAATAGCTGTTTTATTTGTGAGGTGAGAAGCTATTGTCACAAAAAAAATAAGGTTTGATATATTTTGCTTTCAGGAGTAATGAGTTTTGGTCCCATTTATTATTACTTCTTCTGTTTTTTTTTATGAAGTAGACAATTAGCTGTTGCTGCAGGTTTGATTCTAGAACCCTCCTGTTAAGAAAACAGTTTAAAAAGTAGTTTTACTGTAATGTTTGACATGTTTTTTGAGTTTTTGTCAGCAACATTGCTTACAGCAACAGTGTTTTAAAAAAAAATGTTACATCATCTTCCTAGGTTAAAAATACCGAACAGAGCCACAGTATTGGATTTGGTGATTATTGTTTGAGAAGTATTAACTGGGTCATAAACAAAATTAATTGCGAAAATCTTTATTATTTTGTCCATTTATTTATTTATTTATTTTTAAAAAACTGCAATTTTGCAAATTTTTTGCTTACCAAAGAAAATGGCGTGAAAATATTTGAAAAAAATAAAACAACAACAACTGCTGGTTAAAAAAACATTAAAAGTCACAGTAATAAAGTATTAGCACAATATGCTGATAGCAGTTTATAGATCATTATGCAGCATTTGACTGAACCCAACATGGCGCCTTACAGCAAAGAAGGGCAAAATGATCCTGAGTCAGCCTGAGAGGCTTTACTCGGCTTCGGGGTTTTGTACGAGCTACTTACTGCACTCTGTGAAATGACAGCTGCTGAATGCATATTCTCATGCGCTGTCGTGCAGGCCTGAAGGTGAGTTAATCAAAGCTTGGCGGCACTCGAGAGCTTGGCTCAGAAATCACCGAGCCCCGCTCAGGTGGCAGAAGTGATAAGCCGTGCTCTTTGTAGTCAATTGATTCTGAGTTCGTTTGGCTGAGGATGTGGGCAGTTTCAGTTCAGTTTGCTTTTGCAGCTGCTGCCAAGCATGACACAGTCTTGTGAGTCACTGTGACATGAAACACTAAAACCAGAAACACAACTGAGGACAGAAATATAAACAAAACGATAAATAAATAAATATATAAACAGAGATAATGGTCACCTCCTTCACCTTAAAAAATATTCCACCATGAGCTCCAGCCTGATTTACATTTCAGTTTGTGATGCCAAAATACTTTGTTTTCACTGGGTGGGCATATTGATCCAAGTATTGATTGTATCGATACCAAGATGAGGTTTGCTATTGGATGTGTATTAGTGTGATGGGGTTAATTCTTTGGTTTACACTTTGATTTGCACCACTGACTTAATTTTTCACAAATAAAGTGAAAAATTAAGTCAGTGCAGAGTCTCCAAACATTGTGTCTGCATGCTATGGAAAGTATTTTCTCTTCTGTTTTTGGCATTTATACGAACGTGACAAGTACTGGTATTGAAATCGAAAATACTAGACCTGTATTTAATTGGTACTGGATCGATGCCAAAACTGACATGGGTCCTACAGTTTAGTGGACAACTAAATAAGCATAGTGATGCTGCATTACATAAAATTACTGAAACATCACAAAAACCTTTTATAACCGAAGAAGCACCAAAGCACTGAATTGTCCTCCAAGGTACACCTGTCAAATTTGCCAAATCGACAGGATTGTACATAAAAAATGTAGCTGACTTATCAGTCTTATTGTAAAATTTGCAGACTTCACAAGTATCACAGAGACATGAAACACTCAAAAGAAGACATCAATCCTCCTTTGTGGTTCAGCTGGAATCCAACAAAACCTTAGAGCTTAATGAAACATCTGCAGCTGAAAAGACTGACATGAGGGGAAAAAATGCAAATAATTAAAGCTGCTCAGAAAAGCTTTATTTTGCTGCTGATCATGAGTGTCATCAGTGAGCTGAGGTGTTTGTGCAATGCCCCCTGGGTAATAAAAGAAAATCCCGCCTCAGTCCTGATCTTTTTTTTCCAGATTTAAACGGTGCTGCACTATTATTTTTTTTTCCTCATTAAAATGTGGTTTTGTGACGTGATGACAGATAACTGAACTTTTGAGTCCTAACGCAGGAAAGGCTTTGACCCCTGAGTTTGGTTTGAACCGAGCTTATTCTCCGTGCAGAAAGCAGTCATTAAACTCTTCAAATCATTTCCCTGTTTAAAAACGACTATCATGTTTGAACTGCATAAATAACCTCTCTCAGAGCTCAGGAAAGCAGCTGTACTACAATTAAGCTGCACAACTAAATGAGCTGTTGCCACCAGTATCTTTGCCTCCACTTCAAAGCAAACCCTTCTTGCGAGGCAGAGCCACGGCGAACACAAGGTGTTCTCACTAGCAGCAAACTGAACTCGCATTATCAAGGGTGAGCAGAAATCCTGTGTCTTTTTAGCGTTGTTTGGAAAAGCAGGTCATTAAAGTAAGCTTAGAGAAATGTAAGATGCCACGCATTCTGTTGCTGCATTGCAAATTAATATGCAGTTTTGCACTATTGATGTTGGCTCTGTGAGTCGCTTTGATTCACAGCAAATATTCACCTGTCATGCTGTGAGTCACCACACAGATTTGAACTGATGCATTTTGTTTGCATATATTATGTCTAAAAAAACATGGTGTGCATCTAACCTGAAAAATTAGCAGAACATTCCCCTAGAACATGATTTTCCTAAATATGGATTATTTGGATTTATCACAGGGCAATATTACTATTTAATGTATTAGAAGTAACAACAATGGAAACAATGATTGCTTAATGATCATGGGTCCATCTGGTCAAAAAGCTGATTGATCAATCATCTGCCTGCCTGACTGTTGTCTGCACACCTGGATCCCCATCCACCAACAACCGTTAACACCCAAAGTAAACAAATCATGGTAGACTTTGTAATCAACTCAAACTTTGCTTAAAAAACTATTTGCTGATCAATCATGAAAGTATGATCTCTCAAGAAGATTCTTTAGGTAACAAAATAACCCAGATCCATCAAGATGTGGACTCAGTGCATAACCAGGACATAGGCTGTAAAGACAAATGCTAAGGGCACCATCCATCCAGGGGGCATCATAAATAGTGGATAAAAATGTCATTTTATAATTTATTATCAATTAGTTGATTTAGTCTGTGGAATAGCCATTATTTAAGTTTATGAGGGTAACTTGTTCTGTGGGTTTCTCAGCCTGCTTTGTAACTGCATGAGGTTATTTGGTGCAGAGGATGTTTTCATGATAAAAGGTTTTGATGCAGTCAGGACTAAAAACTGGTACTCAGTGGGTAAATAGAAAACAAAATATGGATAATTGAAGTCTCAGATAAAGTTCAGGTTAAAGTCTGGTTTTCAGCATTCTCCCTTTATAAAAGTCTGGAATTATGTTGTTTTAATAACGCCCCCCACACCCCACCCCCAAGAACTGCTTCACTCCACAGCTGCTTGTTAACCTGAACAGGTAGTCCTCATTGCTGTCAGCAAATGTTGGCAGGTGTGAGGTAGACTTCTGGTATTCTGTTTCAAATGAATTATATTAGCTATTTTAATGAGACATTCTGGTTTCTAAATATAAAGGATACTATCCCAAATTAAACCATTTAATTTGGTATGTGAATGTTTGTAAATTGACAGTGAGATTTAGAAAATTGCACGAGGGGTGCAATTTTTTGGGCTTCCCTTCATTGGCTCCCTGTTCATTTTAGAATTGATTTTAAACTTTTATTGATGACCTATAAGGCCATGAATGGGCTGGCTCCTGAATACCTGCTGCAGCCCTATGTGCCCTCCAGATCTCTCAGATCCCAAGATCACTTGCTCTTGGCTGTCCTGCGGTCCAGACTGATCCACAGAGGTGACCGAGCCTTTTCAGTTGTGGCTCGTAAACTATGGAACCAGCTGCCCCTTCACGTCAGACAGGCCTCCAACTCTTGGAGTTTTTAAATCTCTTCTTAAAAACACACCTTTTGTCAAAAGCTTTTAATGTAGTATGAGAGTTGTTTTCCTTATTTATTTGGTCTGTTTTTTATGGTTTTATCATTATTTGTGTTCTGTCAGTAATGCTTTGTTTTTAGTTGCAATATGTGAAGCACGTTGGCCAACGGAAGTTGTTTTTAAATGTGCTATATAAATAAAGTTGACTTGACTTGACTTGACTTGACTTGACACCTGAAATTTTGCCTGGGGTGTAAAATTGGCTAGGAATGGCCCTGCAAGGACTGCAGCAGTTGTCTAAAGATAATATGTGCTTATCGACACTGTTACGTCCCCTGGCTTGGTCTAGGAGTCCCCTGGCTTGGTCTAGGAGATTAAAGGAACTAACATAAATCTGTGAAGGAGGAGTCAAAAAAGGCGTTAGAGGTGTTTATTTTCTGCCATATTTTAAGTTTCTTGTCTTTTCAGACTGATTAAATGGCTTCAGGGAGAGCTCTGGACAAAATAACAAACAAAACAACCCTGAAAGAAAAATAAAATTTAAACTTACCTAACCACAATGAAAACAAAATGTACAACCCTAAAATAACCTTATGTAACAAGCACATAAACTGGAGAAAACTGAGGTTAAACAGAAAGGCAGCTCTCCCCTACAAGATCAGTCTGACCAATCTTACATTGTATTTGTAAAGAACAAAGAGCCTTTCAGCTGACACAACAACAAAAAGGTGTGTGGCAGTCAAGTGGCCCATAGGCGCAGAAGTGCGGCTTTACAGTCATTAAATAGGGCCCGACTGATTGACTGGCTTGAGACCCGAGGAGCAGCACGCAATCACAGGGGAGGCACAGGAGAGGAGGCACAGCCTAAAAGAAGACACAAAGCATTACTTTAATGCAAAAACAAACATCCACACCGGGAATGCAACAACACCAAATTGTAAACAATAGAAGTCGGCTTGGGCTTTCAAATTATCAAATCAATTGTCACGTTCAACTGAACTGCCAACAAACAGACATCTTGTACATTTTGTGCTGACTTGGTCAGCAACAATGTTTCGCTGGTTCATGCAAAACACGATGAGCATTGCATCCAACCAAATCTATCCTTTCACAAATAAATCTTTATATCTTCCCCAGGTAAGTGACATGCAGTGACCGCAGCTCTCCACATTATGTAAAGAAAAAATTTATTCGTTGGACCAAACCACCTTCTCTCGTTTCTCTGCGGTTCAGCTGTGATGTTCCGGAATAAATTGCCATCAGCTGTAGACCACAGGTCGACATGAGCACCTTGACTTGTCTGCTAGGCAACACCCACACAGCAAACTGAAGAGAGCTGTGTGTTCTCACATCTTTCTTTGGGAAAACTTTTCTCCACCTTCGCTTTCCACATGAACACTGGCCACCCACAACCCTGTTACTGAATCAATGCATTCATGCTTTGAATAACTTTAGGTGACAGCTGTGGACCTGAAACATGCAGCAAAAGCTGCAGTCGGTCAAGTTGTTTATGTTTTATTATTTTTTTAGCCAAATTRCGTTAAAGTTAATGATCCGAAAAGACGTCTGGTAGTTTGTGTTGGTGGGGTTTCTGCTGAAATGTACATTTTTAAAGCTTTTCTTTGACTATGCAAATCTGCTCTGCACTTGTTTAATTTTGTTTTAAATCCCACTGTCTATCAAAACATAAATTTTAAATATGTGAAATAACCTTATCTGAAATTAATGTGTTTGAAACTACTATAGAATACAAACCTAAAGACATTTTTTGTAATACTGCATTAAATAAAGTGTGATGTTTTTGCAGAAAGCTCMAAGTCTAGCTTCAACGGAAGCTTCCACGAATGAACTGAAACTTCAAGACAAATGTGTTGTGGTGAATAAAGAAGTCAAAGTTATTATTCATCGGCTCAGGGGTCAGCCAATAGGAAAAGACTGACAGATGAATTAAGAAAATCTGTCGGGCACCTGCAGCTCAAAATGGAAACTTTGTATTGATATGTGACGAGTATGTGGCAGTTAGAAGCTAAGGTGATTTAGTGTTTTCAAAGAGGCTGTCAACTCATCTAACACACAGGCCTATACCCCTGGGGTGCACACGCTACAGGTGCTGAACGAGTCATGAAAATTCACACTGCAAATCTGAAAAAAATTTGATGGCGCAGAGAATTCCTGATGAACTATCAGACGGTCTCACTGAAGGCTGCTTTACATAAAAACAAAGGAAAAAAATCACAGAATTGCATTTCCTGTCTTTAGTAGGAAAACTTGTAGCTATTCAATATGCAAATTATTTTTGGCATCTAATCAAAATGAGCACTCATTCTCATATTTTAATTATCTATTATAATATTATTCCTTTCTTTTTAGTTGCATAGACTTGTATTGAAGTTATGTTTTTGTATGTTAAAAATAGAATTTGTTTTTTTTCTGACAATGAACATTTTTTTATTATTTTTATTTATTTTTGTACTATCTGGTGTTTTCCAGAATGTCATATTTTTTTATGTTTTTCTCAGTTTGCAAAGGTCCTTGAAAAACAACCCCCCCCCCCCCGAGGCAAACTTTTTTTTTCCATGCTGTATTTTACTGGTCTTGAGTTTTCCACATACATTTCCTACTTTGTGTGACTAATTTGCTTCAGTGAAGGCTTTTTTTTGTTTGTTTGGGTTGATTTAAATTGTTGCCAATTTTTTCAAGGCTTTCTTCAAACTCAAAGATGCAACAAGAACAAGTTGGAACAATGTAATTAAAAAAGAACAGTGTAACTGTTCTTCCTCTGAACATAAAACAAACTTAATCGTGTKCAGGAAATTTTCATTCAAACGCAGTTTGAAAGCGTAGCGAACAACACAAATAAAGCTTTGTTTCAATTATAGGGCATGGCTGCACAATGTAAGGCTCGTTTCACAGCAATCAGTTTCTTTGTGTTCTTTCATTTACTCCTGCTTGTCTTCCAAAAGGAGTCAGGTGCACTGCATGTTTTTTTTTTTTTAAATTTATTATTTATCCAAAGTAAATTGGAGTAAACAAGTACTTTCTGTAGAAGAAGTAAACTGTCACTCTGATGCAGTTTGTTTGAGTTACCCTGTCAAACTTTATGYATTTACATGGAAACTGAGAAGACATGTTGATCACAGGAACTTCATTACTGAKAGCTAATCAAATCAGTGAGCTTCATTGGGATATTACATGCCAGACTYGCACAGCCTGAGTGCTTTTGTGGAATCACTTGGCAAAGAGGTCCCCCTTTCAGATTAACCTTGTGTGGAAYGCTTTTGCTTCTGAAACGCAACCTGCATCATGCTTCATTCGAAAATTCCAATGTTATACAAGTTTTAGTTTCTGTGATAATGCTTTACAGTACTTATAGGTCAATGAAAACAAAAAATAAATAAATAAAAAACCAGGAAGTTAATTGAGCCATCTTGCTCTGAGCACCCTTATTTAAACCTTCACAGTTATGGCATGCACACAAAAAGAAACCAAAGCCCTGCACATTTTGGGTAAACCTTTTGATCTAAGGTAGCATACAAATTAGAATTAATTGGATGACAGAATAGTTTGTTTTTGCCAGAAGACAGTTCTCAGTTATGAAACTTGATGACTGAAGCAGATATTTTAAATAAAAGGACAATGAATGCAGTGTCAAATCTAACAATTAGTTTTCCTATAACTTAAATTAACAGTCATTAAAAAGTTGAGAAGCAACCCATAAAGTACACACATCGAACTTCTTTGCATGTTATTAGATGCTGATTTTCTGCGAAGTTTAATAATTTGTACTATTGAAGCATTTTTGATTTGCTAAATTGWCAGTTCCACCGTGTTCACCAACAATCCATCGTCAAGAACTACAGTATGCATAATTTAAATTTGTCTCATASATTTACCTCAGAACATTCAGTCGAAACATGGAAAGCTTTGATTAATATTTTAAGACTATACACATGAACAGGAAGTAGTGTGCATCAGCATCAGTTTTCAGTTCAGTGATTTCTAAATAAACTTAGGAACTGAGTTGTGTTATTGCCTGCCAAAGAAARTGAAAAGTTGATAATGATTTATGTGTTTTTATTATGTTTTCGTCTGTGTGTGCTCAAGTTATCGTGCAGCTCTTACAAACCAGGGGGCAAATCTTAATGCAACTCCCAAACAATAATTGTTGAATGTACATCTACAGCAGATTTATATTTAAAGTCAACTTAATTAGAGATGGCCACCACAGCTAAGCAATCTTATCAAACACAATAAAACATYTCTACCTCAGTCACTTTACTGATATTGTGCTAAACACTGGTGTGGTAGTAGCTGACAGCCGGAAAATAGATCAAGCTCTAACTGATCGCACAAGATATGTTTTGAAAACTTTGCCTTTAACTTTTGGAGTCAACTCTTAGTAGATTTTATTAGAATGCTCACTCTTGGAGTCAAGTTAATTCAAGATGGCCACCAAAATGAGCGACCTGAGTAGGTCTGAGTGCTATATGTCAYGAGTTCTCACATTATCTCATGTCTTTTGAAATAAAAAAAGTCTTTAACTCGAATCATTTTGCAGGGTCGATATGCATTCTTTCAAGTAATGTCAGGCCTTTTGATTGTAACACGTTTTTGCACAGAACATGTTAAAATAGATTCATATTCAGTCTCGCTGTCTTCCACCGATGGCCGCCAATTTCTACGCCTTCAGCTCGATTTACTGCAGCACCTTAATTAARAACTGACAGACAGAGGCTGGGGTCTGTGCCATCTGAATCTCAGATCATAGAGGTGATACATTTGGCACAAGCTGTCATAGGACAGGGAAAGCAATTCTACATTCCTCGTACCTTTGACCAGATGTCATTATCGGAGAGGGTTCTCCTTGCACTTCACTCAGAAATGAAAGCTCGYGGGCTAAAAGGCTGACAGACTTGAGAGGATTTTTCATAAAACGACAGGATGGTTATTGAGAATGTGAGCAAGGAGGGGAAAAAAATCAGAGCAAAATTTTAAAATGCTTTATTTTTCTGTGTTAAAAAAGTGAAAACTGGAGTGAATCTGAAATATTTGTAATTTTATTTTTATTTTTTAATCTTGGTGCTGTTGAACTTTGTATTAACCTCATTCTCTTTGTTTAGAAATCAATTCAGAGCATTAACATGTGGCTCCARCATAGATGTAGAAACAGACTGAAATCAATATTTACTCCTGCATCCTCAGCATGAGTCAGTTTGTTTATTGCAATGATATATCTTATCTCCACCATCATGGATCCTCTGCGTTTAAATGGTTTTTGTTAAAGTGCAATGCAGGAAAATAAAGTATTTTTTTATTAATCAGTGGCAATATTGTGATTTATCTATCTTCAAAAATATACCTAATGTCCTGAATCCGTTTTATGTTGAAAGTTAGTTGTTCAGATATCATATGAGAACTTGGATTTCATCATTTGTGTTGATTAAAGTGGGGTGTGGATGGCACTCTGATGAAACTCCTCAGTCCTTCTCAGAGCTGCTTTTGTGTCATCTATCTCCATTGCGTGTCTGTAAGATTGTTTTTTTTTTGTTTTTTGTTTTTTTTGTAAAGCTGGACAACAAACAAATTATCTTGAAATCAATGAATACTTTAACATTATACTTTTTGGCTCTTGGGTGTCACACCATTAATGACACAGCTTTATTAAATTGTGGTCAATTTGCCTTCTGCCCTGTGCTGATTTGAGTGTCCTGCAGACCCTACAACAACAAAATATATGCGTGCCTGCATTCTTAAATTTCCCCAGAGTCGCCAGAACCAGAAGATTTAAAATGTCAGCAATAGACATGTGGTCAGGGATTTGCTTCCATCATGTAATCTGCAGACAAATCACACATTTAAAAAAAAGAAATGGATCTAAAAACAGCGTCTGTATGGTACGTCTTTATAAAATTCAAATCCTCATCGAGTGTCCAGAGACTTGAATAACTTAGCTTACCGTTTGTGGGTTTCACATCATCTTTTTGTTTAATCCTTCCACTTCCCCTGTTCTTTTTTTGTACAAAGGCATCCGTCACATCAAGATGGCCACATCTGCAATATGTTCTTAGATTTTTAACCAGCCATCTGACAGATTTTTGTCAGATGGCTGTCTACACACATCTTATTGTTAGGGTTATTTTAAAGACACCCTTCAGACACCCTCAATCTCGTGTTTCTCACTTGCGATAGGTCAAATGCAGAGCACAAATCTCATTATTGTAAGGGAACATGCATTGATGACAAATAAAGTGCATTTACAATCTGACAAAAGGGGCAAACTGAGCTGGACAAACACTCTGAAAGCTGTTAGAAAACCAGTTTTATCCTCAAATTCGTATCTGTAGTTTGACCATAGTAATCTGGTATCCACCCTTCAGGAAGAATTTCATTGTAAGTCACATGTTAACTTTATTTATTGGTGAATTCAATGGCTAATAAAATATTAGAATTTTAAACTTCAGTATTGGAAAGAAATGTCCTATTTTTTTGTGGATTAAAAAATAAGTCGAACAAATAAAGAGCACCGTCCAACGCTTGGTCACGTTCCCTTTGTATCCAGTTTTGATGCACCGGGTACCAACTCACTTCAATTATTGACATGCAGGAAAGGGTCTTTGGGTTGGGGTCCGTAGGGATCAGGGTTACTGGTTAGGTTAAGGTAACATCAGGGACTGGGTGTTTAGGGCTGATAAGTTTACGGTTTGGGGTCATATTTAGRTTAGAATTATAGTTAGTTGTTGCCCATTTTCTACACTTTTCAAAAATATTACAACAGGCTCCTCCTTCTTGTTCTCATCTCATCAATAGCTGATGTGAGTGGGGAACCTGACGAGTCAAAACTGGATGCAAAGGGAAGCTGATCAAGCATCAAWATGTGATGAGAGAATGTGTTGCAAAGAAATGACTTATTGTATTTTTCAGTTAATGTTGGTCATAAAACAAATGCAAAYCAAGTTCTCACTTCCATTGTACCATGAATGCAGCATGATTTGAATTTCAACACGTTGGCATTGACGTCAGCTCAGACCTTTGCTGCTGAWGCATCCCAAGTTTGAACTGGAATCCCACAGGATCTTTGCTCAAATGTTCACATCAACTTTACACGATGTGCTCCATCTGAAACAGAGGRTAACAAATGCAAACTCTGTCTCTGCTCGCGTTTAACATCTTGCTGAGTGCAAACTGAATGGGTTTAATTTTTTCTTTTCTTGTCGTGGATTTCTGTTATACTTGCACCTGAATCCTGTTAGACCTTGTAGTGTTTGCTGTTCTTCTGGGCTTTTGTAGCTCCTAATTCAACATCACGGTGCCCTGTGTCTGGAGATGACATGATTCAGTTAAAAAGGTTTCACTTTTGAAAAATTCTTTTTTTATTTCATTCTCCCTGAGGTTGTCTCAACAATTTCTTGGGAAAAAGCACAGCGCTGTGTGCGTCTTACTTATACATTCATGAATGCACTTTGTTTCATCCTTTCTAAAGTCTGACAGACATTTCCATCAACGCACACCCCACCTTCTTGTTTTAGAGTTTCAGGGTGGTGGACGTTGAGGACAAACTTCTTTGTAGAATGAAGAGAGGCTGTGTYTTGTTGTTGTTTTTTCCATTTTGACATCATATTTTTCCTGATGTGGCCAACTTAATGTTCAAGTAGGTTATCTGAGGAATGTGTACTTAGGTATACCTCAGATGGGTTTCTATATCTATATACGGTATCTTTTCCTCTGGGGTCATTTGGCACACAACCACAACAATGGAAAGGATAAAAAAATAAGCACAAAATGCTCAAAGTGGAAGTGTAGCCAAAACCCCAAATACTTTAAATGCTATTTGAAATTTGATTTATATATAACTTGTTTTGTGGTCTTCTGCATAGGATGAGGTCCTGGTTTACATAGAATTTTGCTATTTGACCTTTCCCCTGCAACCCCCAYCCCTCCCTGCTCCATGCATACATAAGTACATATATTGGTACCAAGTAAACAAGTGCCGTTCTAAGGACAAAACTGTGTTCCCTGTCTTATTCCCATGCTTCCATAACTTCAAAGCACCAAAGCTCACACAAAAACAACGTACAGCATATACATACATCCATTCACTTTCTGTACTATCCAAGGAAGTGGATGTGTATCTCCAGTAAAAAGGAAAATTATTCTGAACAAGATGCCAGTACATCACAGGGATGTACAGGAAAAAAAGAGAAATAACTAGAGGTTGGCAGCAATAAAGTAAAATTACTTGAATACTGTACTTAACTGCACTTTTTGAGAATTTGTATAATACTTCAGCAGTATTATTTTACTTCATTATAAAAAATCATGATTTTTGCTCCACTACATCTCTCTAAATGTTTTAGAGGGGAAAAAAAAGTCTTGCAAACATGGGAAGAACATGTGAACTCCACACAAAATGGTCCCAGTTGAGGTTTGAAGCCCTGTTGTGAAGCATCAATAACAAGCAGTTGTTGCACCATGCTGTCTATAAAGGGTTTTAAAGTGCAAATGAATGTTTAACTTTACATGAGAAAATCATAACAATATAAAAACAATTTTGGTAGAGTTTGTAAAACTGTATGTTATTTAAAAAAATTAAAGATCATGAATAAAATTACGTATAGAATAAATAAACTGTAATTTTGAACAGTAAAAAAGCTACAAATCAATGTGTTCATTATGTACAATTTTTATAAGAACAAGAAGTGAAAGAAAAAAACATCTATTAATCATCATGACTTTGAGCATAAAAGGAGCTCGTGTCTCATGTCTACAAGCACAGCCCAGGCGATTAAAGGTCATTATGTCTCTCAAATTTGGAGAGGTGGGTTTTACATATTATGCTCACACTTTCTGTCCTAATTAATGTCCTTGACTGTAATTCAAAAAATAAAATAAAACAAAGAGAGAAAATAAAATTAATAAAATTAAAAATCCCAACTAGGATTCTACAGTTATTTAGTTCAAAATCTGCTATATTTTTGGGATGAGCAAAGCAAAAAGAGTACAGCAGGAAACAACATAACTAAACGTGTAAGAGGAAAAGAAACATTAAACTGTTTTCACTTCTCTGAAGTTAAAGTTTAACTCTAACCCTGTAGACAGGTGGATCAACATAAATCTGGAAATGAGGCAACAGTTCTACTTTCTCTTTGGTGTGGCTTTGACAAATAAGCTTCAGTTTGTTAATTAGGGAGTTTTAAAGAAGCTGGTAGGCACCTGCTGTGTTAGCTGTGTTCCCTATTTAATGTTAGGAAATTGATGTTTTAGTTTTCAGAGGTGTATGAACACTGGTTATTTAAAAATCTGCTTTTTACAAACAATTTAACAGCAAATGTGCATAAAGAAATACACTATTTGACTTTCTTTTTACCTGAAAATGAAAAGGAAAGCTAAAAGAAACTGAAGCTAAACACTAAAAATAACAATGCCAATTAAACTAAAAGTAGCAAAACGCCAGCTAAAATTAGCAACACTCTTCTTAAAAGCTAAAAATAGCAGCTAAAAGATTAAATTAGTTACAAACTAATGTAATAGATTTTCCAAAAGTAGCTAAATTCTAGGTAAAGTGGTGAAAGGCTTATTTGAATGACAGCAATAAGTTAAAATCTAAAAGTAGTAAAAGAAGACAAAAGTTGATGCAAATTTCAAAGAAAACCATGACTTCAAAACTGAATAAGTGCTGATGTAATGGGAATAAGATAAATTTGGTAATCCAAGTTTAAATATAAAAGTTACACAAAATAAAGTTAAATCATCCATTTTCTGAATGAAATCAGTAGCTAAAATAGTACAAAAGATGCAGAAGTTGTGAAATTGTAAATAAATGTACAAAAACGTACGCAAACAGTGAGTGTGATTGTTGAATCAGCATTCACACAAAAAAAGTATATCAAAGTGGTTTATCTTTTAATTCCTTCCAGGCCAAAGAACAAAATAAGAAAAAATAAAATCCAATTAAATCTTGCTTCACTTTCACAGCTCAGGATGCTTTTTCAGTCTTCGTTGTAGTTCTCCTCCCTCTGTGCCTCATGCTGCAACCTGTTCCTCTGTCACTGATTTATCTGCAAGACATAAGGCTGACCTGTGGCCCTCTCTTTGATCATAAATGAACAATTTTGTAACCACATGTGAGCAGCCATCCGGAGACATTTTGCCTGTTTCTTGTTAAACATTTTTTTCTTGTAGGAGTATAAATTACAGTATATTCCATGGACAACATACAGTATTTATTACATTAACTGTGGCACATAGGTTTTTTATATATTTTTGTTAATACAGGAAAAAAGCTGCAAAGTCTTTATTCTTATCTATAGCTCTCATGTATTCATGGCACATTTACTGTTCTGTCTACTGACAATCAAGGATACACTTTTCTTTTCAGAGTAATTACAGAAGGTTTTTTGTTATGTAATGTGAAAAATGAGCATTAATACATATTTCCATTATCTTTTTCCCCCTGGCTGCAGTGAGGATGTAATCTCAGTACTTCCAGTTCACTAAACTCACAAGCTATAAAAATGCTTATGAGCCACAAATCCTCCATTAACAGGAGTTGTTATCTGACTCTTTAGCACCTTTCTGGCATGGGACTTATCTGGCCTTTAAGGCTCTGCAAATCTGTTGAAGTGACTTACTTTTATTATTCAGGCATCTTTCAATTTAACTTTTCAACGACTTTACTCAAGTATACCCAGGATAATAACACAGATCACTAAAATAGCCAATATTCAGCATTTGAAGTATCTAAGACAAAAACACACATTTTCTGATGGTTTTCTCAAACATTTCACAAAGATATTGTTTCCTTTCACAGACAGGACTTGTTATAACTAAAAAGTGTTGTTTGATTTGATCTGAATGACAGTCAACTCTGAGTCTGCCACATGTGTCAGAGTGGTTGCAGCTGTAGCTCAACAAACGTACTTCATCTCTGTAGAGTTATTAGAGGTTCATAAGACTCGAGCTCTTTGATAAAATTGCTCACACAGCTGTTCACAGCAGCTTTTTATTAGTGTCATTTGTATTACATGGCATAGTAACGAAGTACATTTACTAAGTCACTAAGGATTTTTTTAATTGTAACTTTTAATTTTATTTTGTTACATTTTTGTTATTTTGTTCGAGAAACACACCTCTGTTAGTGTTGTTTAATGTCTGCGCTCCCACAAACGTGCAGCAAATCCCTCTTATTCATTTTCACACAATTCAAACAAACCGTCTTCCTTCCACTCTTCCTCTTATAGAAGCGGATTCATTTTTCCCAACCTAGAGGGTGTCTTTAGTTTTCAAGTGCCTTCTCAACTGGTTTGGCAGCGGATTAGCAAGAAGAAAATCCTCCCTGCAGATGATGCACTCTGTTTGAGGGTTCTTGACATTCTTTGTTTAGTTAAAGCCAAAAGGACAGTTAATTTTGTAAATGCTTTCTACTCTGTCATGTTTTAGTCAGATGGGTTTTCTGACCTTGGGGTCAGTTGTGGTTTGCACCATGAGACAACGCTTCATTCATTGATTTTCCCTGTGGATGCTGTTTTCGTCTCCTGACTGTTAATCAGGATTGTGTGCACAGTTAAGCAGTTTTTCAAAAGGACTAGGATTAAAATTATAGGTGTTTTTGAATATTTATTTGTATGGAAAATATGGAAATATAATAGTATCTACTGTATTCTTAAAATCCCATGACACACCTGAACTTTACTCACTACATTCCTCTTTGTACATCATTTGAGTGACAAGGTGCATCACAAACTGTAGCATTGTAATTGTGTGTAATTATAAAGACCTCCGGTCTCCTAAACGTAATATCTAAATTTATAAAATGTAAAAAAAAATAACAAAAACTAATTTTAGCTTTGTGATGTAATGTTTTTTTTTTTTTTTTTTTTTTTTTGAGATTATGAGTTACAGTATTAAGATAATTTAGGCGTTGTCACTCTGCCAAATGCCTTTTGGTACAGTCAGTTCATGTTCAGGTCAAAAATAGATAAAAAATGCTTTTGGGAAAAAAAGTCACAGATGATGCAGAAATTAAGAAACTAACATTCAGTTCTGTTTTCTACTGAAGTGGCTACATAAAAAGAAAAGAAATGCTTTTGAAATGAATGGTTTGAAATCTGCTGCATTGGCCTTATTTCACTTCCTCAAACATCTGCAATAGGATTGCTCAGTTAGGTAGTATGACATAGGCTGCTATAAACATATTTATTTTATAGCATACAAGTTCAGCAAAAGTTGTGATCTGTGTTTTTGTCATAAAAATCTGTTATTGAAAAAAAAAGTTGCATTTTCATTTTCATTTGCAGGTTTCTGGACATTTTCTCGAGCAGCTGTCTGCTTTGTTAGTGTTTCTTTAGTCATAATGCTCTGTCCACACACAATGCTGTCCTTGGACATAGTGTCTTACATTTTTCTGCCCTGCTCTTTACATCAGTTTGACTTCCCTTTGACAGCCATGAATTTTTTTTCCTTTCGTTCTACAAACACTCAGTGTCACTTTAATGCTTTAAGCTGTCCGTCTCTCTGCACTTTTCCCACTGCCATGTTGACCTGACGCAGAAACATGGCAATTCTCCTAGAGTCAAGCTCGAAATAATCTATAGATTCTCTCTCTGGTTCGATGTCTCTTTGTCAGCTGAAGAGTCCAGCAGCAGTTTAATAGTTCACAAAAGCCGTAAAGAGGATTCTGTGAGCCTTTTGCAATCAGCAGGTATTGTTCTGGTGTTTTCTATCTGCCTTCCTCCGAGAGCGAAGAGGACTCCCTGCTGGGATCTGAGAGAAAAGTGGTGAAAAAAATTAATTTGCACCAACAGTTTCACTTCAACCAGTTAAAATTAGTTTTAGATCTTTCTGTAGCACATACAAAGACCACGTTCAAAAGAAAATGGAAAATGGTGTTAATTGGAATTTTATCAAGGCAGGCTCCAATATTCTTCCTTGTTGCCAGACTCTTCTCCCAGACTATGAAGTGTTTGTCTTTGAGCTAATCTCTTTTATTTTAAATCCCATAACTCTCTTTGACATTCACCATTCCACRCGGCCACGTCCTCCCGTTTGTAAAATTTTTCTTTTCAGCACCACTGCCGCATCAGTTCACCTCGTGCAATAGTTGGTAATCTCCTTTGTGCTGCCTTAGCAGGGACGGCACAGAGGCGTGGACATCATTCTGGCATATTAAAGGGTTTTTTCCCCCTTAAATCTTTACATAAACAGAACTCTACAAGCTTGACTTAACCCAAAGAGCAAAACATCAACCCAGACCTTCAGTTACATCAACATATTTTGTGGAAAATATTTTAGCAGAACATGACACACTGTGATCTGTAAAACACCAAACATTAGACTCTTGTGTGCTCTTCAAATTTAAAGACAAGTATTGCTAAAGCAAGACTTTATACAAATATATTATGTGTCATAAATGATGTGAAGTTTTTTAATCCCTGGCTGTGTGTTTGAGAAAATGTGCGCTCTGCTGAAATAAGTTACAACCTGACAGGACACAGACTGAATTTGAATTAAAAGCCAAAGAAAAGAGGTGTCTTTTCAAATGGGATTTAAAAGATTGTGCAGAGGCTGCAGTGTGAATCTCAAGTGGGGAAGGTTGTTCCACAGTCGAGGAGCTGCCAGGGCAAAAGCCTGATCCTCAGCTGCACTCGGAGCATTTGACTGGAAGATCTCAGCGTTCTTTTGAGCTTCTAAAAGTCAAGCAAGTCAATTACATAATTGGGTACAAATCATTAAAACTGAAGAAAATTTTCAAATCTGAATATCAAAATAAAAGCACACAGGCAGCTGGTGTAAAAAAATGTTAAAATCAGAGTGAAATGATAAAACCTTCTGATTAAAAGCAGCATTCTGGACTAACTGAAGGCAATTAACTGATGATTGATTAAGACCCAAATATAGAGTTGCACCAATCCAATCTGAAGGTGAGGGCGGCATGAATACTTTTGTTAAGGTTAATTGCCAAATTACAATTTAACAGTTGAAGAAACTGCAATCCATTTTTTCACTAGCAGTGAAACATGGATCGCATGTTGAGTGTTGCTAATTCTGTTTGCAATCACTTATTCAACAGGTGTTTCTTTTCTTCACCTGTTCTTTCTTGTAATTAGTTTCTTCTCTCCCTCATGCATCCTATTATCTTCGTGACATTTGTGGTTTTATTGTTTTGGGAGTCAAGACAATAACCCAACAAGCTAGTAATCTGGGCTGGATGAAAAGAAGTATATCCCTTTAAACTTTGGACAGATAATCTGAAAAGGGGCGATATATTTCTAATAGGAATGCCACAGATGCTTTGTATCAGTGGTGGGACATTTCAACTGCAATAACATCTGAGAAAACTGGATATATTGCAGGTATATAATCCCATTTTAAAGAGTAACTAAACCCTTGCTGTGAAAGCATAACCCCGCCCCCAAATTTGAAAAATGCCAACAAAGTGGGCGGTGCCAAGAAACACTGAGAGAGGAGGTGTGGTCAGGATGAGGGAGCATGACAGCTAGCTTAATTTGACAGGCCTGCATGTCTGAAAACAGGTCTAGAGTAGTCCCGATGCATCAAATGGGCTGAAAACAGTTTTATCAATGTTTCACAAATCAAATAAAGGTTTCCCACATTTGGTTTTAAATATTTTGCTATTAGTAAAAAATCAGAGTAATTGTCCTAAATGTGTTTCCTGAAGCTTCAGCTTCATGGCTCAGTAATGACAAAACTGATGGTGAATTAATTGCCCCACTGGCAGGATTAAACATCAACAAGTTTTGTTTCAATAATTTTAACACATTTTTCACATCATTTCAATTTAAACTGTGTCCTAATGATTCATGATTATACAAAATGTACCTTTATTGTTAAACTCTATGCCTTATCTGATGGGCTAATTGAAAGCATTTTGTGTTGCAAACATATCGAGCTTTCTACAGTATCTTGAGTAATCTCATAGAGAATGCTGCGAGACTGAGCTCCTTTGGTTTTTACATTATCTCCACTAAAAATTGGAGCCAGCCCCAGAAAGAGGAGGACAAATGAAGACATCTGTGATTGCATGGAATACTGCAACATTTCACCATCCTTATGCAATCAGAAAACAGTTTGCCACTCATTCTGCGATATTTCACTTTTCCTTTTTACTTATTTTGCCTTTTTTAATGCATTGAGCAGTTTTGTTTTCTGTCTGGTGTTACGTGTTTGATTGTAAAAATGTGGGATTAGGTCACATGAGCAAATTTCCCTTTTTGGTACAACGGCTTCGGACTGCAAGGAAAGCTGAAGGGATAAGATGAGGGTTGCAGGGGTTGGATGCCAACTGTTTCTATCCATGGGCCAGTGGATGGGACAATTGAATACCATGACCAAATGTTCAGAATAGGATATTGGCAACGAATTGAATTTTGTTAGGGTAATTTTTTTTTTTTTTTTTTTTTTTTTTTTTTTTTTTT
>NW_013952408.1:877189-881272 GCF_001266775.1 Austrofundulus limnaeus | reverse complement strand
GGTTTGAACACACTGAAGTGTGGCTGCAGGAAGCGAGAGCAAGAGAAAAAGGGCAGAGTAAAGTAGATAAGAGGAAGGTAGAAGAAGGTAGAAGAAGGTAGAAGAAGCAGGAAAATAAAGCAAGTGAAGAAAAAGGCAAAGAGCAGGCACAAACTAAGCAAATATTGCAACATAAATTTTATATCGCCATGATAAACTGTTGTTGAGATATTTGCCTGTGAGGTAACATGTAGTGATGTCAAAGGGGAATGTCTGCATGAGAACAGAGTATTGATAAAGCAACAAGCAGCCTCTGTAGAGAACAGTGTATTGTTAGACATCAATAATAATATGATTAAAATATTAAGAATGCAATAAAAATTATAATGCCATAAAAGACTACCTGAGTAACTGTAGGTAAAATATACATGTATAATCATTGTAAATAACAAAATATTTACAGCCTGGGGTGAACTTAAACTTACAAAAAACTGAAAGGACAAATACAACTGAATCACAGGATAGTTACTAATTATTACATTTTTTTATGAAACTGATAAATTACAAGGACACCCTGTGGCTAGATAACAAATTCTGAACAATTAACAGTTTGTATCCTTTGCTCAATAGAATCAGAAACTAGGAGCCGTACACCACACATACCACAGCTTCAAGGCTGTGGGAAAAAGCTAGCTCACTCTTTATCTTATAAAAAAAAGATACTGGAAATAAAAATGCAGAACAACAGACATTTATTGACCAAATAGAGTTGGAAAAAGAAAAATACACTACGTCATAAAAAGATAAAAAGTTGACAAAACATAATTGTAAGATAATAAACTTTGGGATTTTTTTTGTTTTGTTTTGTTTTAATGTTCAGACTTGTAGAAATTGTAGAAACTTATAGTTTCTAGTTAAAAGATTTTGTACAGTATGTTGAATATCCTCCTCCACATGAAAGTAGCAGTAACTTTGAAATTTAAGCTGTACAAGCTATGAATCCCTTACTCCAGTTATATAAATACAACTTGGATACTGTGAACTTCACTGGGAGTTGCAGTAATGTAAAGTTTTATCAGTTCATCAAATTTTTTTTGTAGAACAAATGTTACACAGACCGAGAGTGAGACAATACCCCCTGAAGCCAGATGCACAGGAGGGCATTAAACCAGTCATAGAAGACTTGCTCAAAGCAGGAGTAATTACAGAATGTCAAGACTCACCATGTAACACCCCCATTTTTCCAGTAAAAAAATAAAAATAAAAAACCTCAGTTGCAAATGCTCTACCGCACTGTGTTCGAGCGGTAATAGCAGCATCATTAGCAGTAACTGCAAGTGCAGACATAGTTCTGTTTCACCCTCTGACATTAAAAGTGCCACACGCAGTTTCAACACTTTTGTTGCAAAGCAACATGAATTTTCTGTCACCTGCTAGACATCTAGCATGTATGTCTACACTTCTCTCACAGCCACATCTAAAACTAGAGAGGTGTACAACCTTAAATCCAGCCACACTCCTTCCTACAGAAGACCAAGGACAGCCTCACGACTGAACTCAAGTTTTAGCTGAAACCAGAGCAAAAACAAGAGCAGACTTATCTGACCAACCTTTAAGCGAAGGTGAAACTTTGTATATAGACGAATCTTCAAGGAAAAATGAATATGAAGAAAAACAATGCTGGATAAAAATAAAAAAAGGAGCACAAATAAAAGAAGGAATCTACTACTGACCAGAAAATAAACCCATCCTTCCTAAAAAAATTGTATAGCTGGGCTGCAGGATTGAGCCATGGTGGTGTTCATGTCTCAACAGGGGGGATGGTAGGATTGGTGCACAAACATTATACAGCACTTAAAATAGCAAAAAGAAATACTTGGATGCATCTAACCCACTGTAAGTTAATAATCAGAAAAGATGAGTAAAATCACCTTCTCCATTATCGCCTTTTGCGTAACAGTGATTCTGAGCATCGTGGTAATAGTATTATTCAATCTAAACAAAATCCATATTGGTCACTGGAAGTTGCAAAGAGTGCTGAACTCCTGAATAACTGAGTAGTGGCGAAGCCTGACTTCAAAGGGATTCTGCCATCTAGAGGTAGTTTGTCTCAACGTCAGTGAAGATACCAACGATCCCTGCTTGATTAGCATTCAGGTGGTTTGGTGGCTTTGACTGAATAGCACAGGGTTGTCCAGGTAAGGGACACCCTAAGCTGTGTTGTGATCAATATGGAAACTCAGGAGGAGCCCCGCCCCAGGAGGCGGCGTAGATGGTATAACTCACTCGGAGAAACCCCACAATGTCTGTATTATACAGCCATTTTTCTCACGATTTTCATTATGTTTTTCATTCTGTTTTGGTCTCTATGGCCTTTAGTTACAGGGAAAGAGATTTTTTGAACACCCAATGAACAGCGGCAATGACAGACAAATCCTAGTAACCAAAAGAAGAGTAGGTTATTACCATGCAAAACCCCCACTCATGACAGGACAACTAACTAATCCTTGTAAGACTAATGATACTGGAAACACGAAGGAGCTTTATTACTGCTATCAAAACAATAGAACCCTTGCCTCTGTAATATTTGATAAAGCTAAGTTTTCAATTGGAGGATGGTCTGCACGTGATTGGAATGGTTACGTGTGGTACCTAGATAGTACCGGGTATAAACAAGCAGGACACAATTGGCAACATGTATTTTCCACAACAGATAATACGTGGAGCTCCGATTCCTATGGAACGAGTGATAGAGCTAAAAGATGGAAAGGGAGAATCAAAATTACTGATACAGTGTAGAACCTTATCTTGAATGTAAACACCACGACTGTTCCCTTCGATAATCCCAGATCAGACTGTAAAAAGTGGGACAAAATTTACCCTTTGACCCAAGTTGAAAAGAAGAAACCAATGTTTTCTAACAAAATAGCTAAAAACAATCTTACCTGCATTAACAGAATGGGAAAGGGTGAACTATTGGGGAAATTACAAAATGATCAATGTACTGAAGTTATTAATACAGGTTTATATTTTCAACCCAAGTCAAGGAGCGACATCTAGTGGTGGTGTGGAGACAACAGACTTTTTGATAAATTGCCCTTTAACACGACAGGACTCTGTGCTTTGAAAACCTTCCAATTATTTCTGCATTATTCCCTATTACTCCAAACAGAAACACGGATCGTCTGAACTTAATCCATTTTAACGTCCAGCGTTTAGGTAACGCTACACAATTGGGCTTTGAAGCCGTCCATGAGCAGCTGTCGGCCACTTCATTGATGGCCTTCCAGAACAGAATAGCTCTAGACATGCTGTTGGCAGAAAGGGCGGGGTATGCACGCTTTTCGGAGAAACATGTACTTTCATACCCAATAACACGGCGCCAGACGGTAGCCTTACGAAAGCCCTGGAAGGTCTGAAGACCCTCAACAGTAAAATGAAAGAGCACTCTGGTGTTGACACATCTGTATGGGACTCATGGATGAGTATGTTTGGTAAATGGAGAACACTGGTGTCATCCATTATGGTATCAGTGGCTGTGTTTACAGCAATTCTGACCTTATGTGGATGTTGTTTCATACCCTGTGTTCGAAGTTTGGTTAATAGGGTAATAACAACCGCATTGCAACCTGTCGAGCAAAAGTTATATGCACTCCTCCCTGCAGATGAAGAAAATGTAGAAAACAAAGATGCTTATGATGACGATGTCAATTATGACTTTTCATAAAAATGTAACGATAATACATTATGTGTAACTGTTCAATGGCTTTTCTTAACAAGTCATAACAGATCTTCAGTTTATAAGATCTTTCTTAACAGATCTTCATTTTATCAGATCTTTCTTAACAGGTCTTTTATCTTTATAAACATGATTATCAAATGTTATTGTCATTGTTGTTAACTCTGAGTGTAACATCTCTATTACAGTCCTATGAGTTCTTCACCGAAAATCGAAAGAAGAGGTTAAGTAACGATGAAATTACTGTTAATAAGATGGATAAACAGGGGGGAAATGTTAGAATATTTGTACAAATCTTATATTGTTATCTGTCTTATTAACTTGTTTCTCTCAGCTCTCATAATGTTTGCAGTTCGACCGAAACC
>NW_013952408.1:874002-877179 GCF_001266775.1 Austrofundulus limnaeus | reverse complement strand
GTTTCTGCTAAGATTAATTGTTGAAACCACCAGTCCTCCACATTCTTGTAAGTTTCCACTACCCAGTACAAAAAACAAGTATTCATGGTTTTTTTATAAAACATCGTAACCCCAGTAACAGCGTTTTCATTGGCTTCTGTGTTTTTGATGTATTCCAGCAAACGATGTGTTGATTCGCTGTTTTTGCTTGTGACGCAACATTTACGTATGATAATAAAAGAACTGATCACGCCCACGGAGGTCGGATTTTCTTTGGACTTGCTGAGCTTTGAGCAAAGCTAAGTAACAAGAATTTCTCCTCTTTGCAAAGTGATGGTCAAAAAAGCTCATTCGCTTCTGTTGTCATTGATTTAATGTTCGGCCGGGTTTTGCTGTGTTTCTCTGAGTTCCTAGGTTAAAAAACCCGAACAACGTGATAATTTCAAGTTATTGGAGGAAGGAAGTTGTTACTTCAGCGCTTGTTTCTCAGTGTTTTTTTTCCACATGCCAATGATTTTTGACTTCTCTCCAAACAGGTAGCATGTGGCATATTCCTTCAGTTGAAGTAAGTGTCTAAAGTTTCTGTTATACCATTCATTAATATTTTTAAAGGGCCAATATTATGTGTTTCTCAGGCATATGTTGTTCAATTCTATACCATGATAAAGTAACTATTTCACCTTCGGTTGTTTCTCTCTAAGAACCTCCTACCACTTCCGTCACGTCCATTTCTGCACATCAGCAACTTCATGCCGTTTACAACATGGAACACTGTAGCCTATTTTCTTGTAATAATAATTTTAAAAAAACAGCAACATTAAACAATATCAATTTTAGAAAATGGCAACACAAGATGCAATTTAATCTTACCGTTGAACCTGGAAAGTACATTTTCTGAATAACCAGTGTAAGTAGAGAGGAGACGTTTCAACTTGGTAAGATTTCTCCCAGTCATCCTCAGACACACACGTCTATGTTAAGCTAATTTATTCATCACTGAAATGCAGTATAAGCCAACTAAATAAAACAAACTGTGATATGAGTTAAGAATGTAACCTGTAGATCACAGATCAACCAAACAACTGAACAAAAAACACGAGTTGTTTTTCAGCTTGGCAGATGACAGAGGTGTTTGCGTACTTATGAGTGTTGGAACTGCATCATGTTTCAGTGATTATCTTATTAGCCCACTGTTAAATTCCCTTTTGCTCAGAAAGCTATCAAAAAAAGCTAAACTAAACACACAGAAGAACATGTCTTGTAAAACTCATGACAGTCACACAGCCATGCAATGAAGGTAATGGTGACTAAAGCAATGAAAAATGCAACCAGCGATAGTTGGAAAGGTTCCTGCATGAAGATGAGTTAAATGGCAGATTTGCAACATTGATGTTTGACAGGTGGGGAAAGGTCAAATGCCTCCAGAGATTGCAGCAAAACGGAATGTGAAAATGAATTACATTTCTGAATATATAAATCTGATATCAGTGAGTAAAATAACGTACAAATGGTACGAAAGTGGTAACTAAAAATACATTTAACAGCAAGCAGCACTTCGCAGGGGCCTGAAGCTACTTCTAGATGATTTATTGGTCAGTGGTAAAGCAATCAGATAGGCAGATAAGTCTTGTTCAAAAACAATGGAACTAAACATCATGGATGCCTTTATTTTCAGCTTTTGCACCATTTAATCTGTTCCTCTAATATGTTAATGTTTTGGGGTTTCTTTATATTTTTTCCTAATCCCAGCCTTTGTAATGTACTGCAATGTTCCTCCATGTGTAAGTGCTACTTTTTCTGTCAGTGTTGATTCAGTGTGTTTGGCAATACAACCTGTAATTTGTGCTTTTTTAGTCATTTACATCTCAGATGATTCTAGAGATGAAATTGCATTATAATTTTCCCAATTTGTTTCAATATCTTCAGAAAACATTATTCTGTTTGAAATCTGCTCCAACATTGTTGTTTTTCATCTGATTCTGCTACTTTTCAGTTTTAGGGTGTTTTAAGCTTTTAACCAGCCCTATGCTGCTTTAGTTTCTAACTGGCCTGTTACTACTTTTAGCTATCCTTTTGGTGTGTTTAGCTAGTGTTTTGCTAATTTTAACAAGAGTTTTGATCTTTAAGCTTCAAGTTTTGTGTTTTGCTTTTTTGTAGGTTTAAAGTTTTTGCTCCTTTCAGCTTTTGGTGCTCTGCTTCTTTTGGCCTTTAACAAATCAGTTTGAGCTTCTTCAGCAAATTTCTGAAAAATTAACCTGCATTCACGCAGCATTTTCACAAAAAAAATGCAATTTCTCTCATTGATTTAATTTGTTACATATTTAACAGAGTTGCTTGAGTTAAAACAGATTAGACATTGAGTCCTTTGAATCTGTATTTGTACCTGTTTTAAAAAATGCGTATTTTTTATTTTGTTTTCATTCACTTTCTATTGTCAGTGGGTTTTCTATGTTTAGTTTGTTGCTTTTTTTCCAAAGGAAATTCTTAAGTAACGTTTGTGCTGGAGACTTTGTAAAGGTCTGAGCAAATAATGGTCCAAGTTCTGTTTACTTGTGTCTCCTTCTATCACTCACTTATCTTAACAGTGCTTTTTGTTGTAGGAGACAAACGGCAGCAGGTGAGAGGAACAAACAAACAAGAAGGAAGTCAGCAGAAACATCAATTTTAAGCTATAGGGGAACCAAAAAAAATCAGCACCGCAGTAACCTTTAAAGTACAAATGAAAGAAATCCTCACACTAGGAATGTTTTCATCCTTAGTTCCACTATACATCCCTCTGGTTAATAATAAACCATATAATTAGGTGAACTCTGCATGCTTGGATGTGTTTGCCAAAAATAATAAAAAAAAGCTTTGTTTACACCAAACCATAAACTGAGTTATTTTCATCCATCAGCTCTGATTATAAAGTCTCTACTATAACATGCTTCCATTTCAGTCAATGCATATTCTTATCATTTTTTAAACCTTTTTAATAGAAGACAGTGTTCACGTTGTTAGGAAAATGCACTTTGTTTTCCTGTTTAGTTTTATTAACAAACTTTTTTTTATTTGAATAGATTATTCCCTTAACATCAAGGTTAACATCTTGCTTGTTCAATCATAAAATTTTTAACTCATGCAATGGGGGACAGTAAAAGTATATAAATTGTAGAAACAAAACATGGAAAATTCCTTTAGTTAATTCTTTTCATTTTT
>NW_013952408.1:859029-872231 GCF_001266775.1 Austrofundulus limnaeus | reverse complement strand
CTCTGCTCCTCACTCTCTGCTCCTCACTCTCTGCTCCTCACTCTCTGCTCCTCTCCATGTTCTCTCCTCTCAGCCTTCTCACCCATTTTAACACATGTTGAGTTCTCCAAAGCATTCATCTCTTCCAAACGATGAATCTTGAGCTCCAACACCGTCACCTTTTGGAGAAGCTGGCAGAAATCCTCTTTGGAAAAGTAAGGAGGCATCTTGAAGCTGTTCTGTACTTACTCTCAGCAGAYGATGTTTCAAAAATCTTCTCAGGTTCTTCAACAGCCAAAAATAAAAATCCAATGTTCTTATTTTATTCAAGATCCTCCATCACAATCATCACCAGCGTATCTCTGTTGTTAAAACAATTTACCATAAAAAGGTTCTTTTCATCCAGCTGGAGTCACGGTCCTGAGCAGTCCTGCTCTCACTCATATCAGTCCACCTGCAATGTGGCCTTGGTCCGTCGATCTCCTAGTGGTCTCTGCAACAACGCCAACTGTTATGGTAAATATTTATCTAACAACAGAGACAGAAATACGTGGTCCAAGAATGAAGGTACTCCGTGGGATGATCAGCTGAGTTTTATTGCAACAACAGGAAACACAGAGAACCTGGCCTGTCTCTGTGTCTCTGCTTCTCTCTGTCACTGTCTCTCCACACTACTGTTGCACACTGTTGAACTGTTGAACACTGTGTCTCAAGAGGCCTCATATATATTAACAAACACCTTAATGTCATCTTAGCAAGATTTGATACAAGGTCAGTGGGAAACACAAAGATAAACACAAGTGATATCTAAGAATGACTATTGTTGTTAGCAAGGTTTTGTTGTGACTTTAATCATTCTGTCTAGATGAACAGAATGTCACGAAAACCTAGGTCATTAAAGGATGTCATGAATTACTAGCTTAAACATAAAAGTATTAGTTCCACCACAGCATCCTAAAATTTGACTTTAATTATCTGTACATTACTGGGACTCTCGTTACATCAGCATACTTTCAGCTTTTTTATGTAGGAAAATATTTTTGCTTGTCAGGTACAATATGTTTGTGACTGTTGGTTTTTGTAACATTTATGCTTTATGAATTATTTAACTTTATTTGCATTTATTTTTTTCCATAGAATTGTGCTGAGAGCTAAAAAATATGTTCTCACTGCAATATACATCAGCATAATGTTTCGTTTTTAGCTTTGACTCTTTTGCTAATTTTAGCTTTTTAGCTCTACTATTAAGCTTTTTTACTGATATGCTAATTTATTTTTCTATATTTTGTTTAGCAAATGTCAATATTAATCTTTGGTCTTTTTTAGCATCCATTTATTATGGCAATTCCTTGATGTGACAAGACGTTTGTTTAAAATCTTGGATACATCATATAATGTTTAGACTCAAACTCTGCTTTCAGGTGACCAATTTACAGACTTTGCCCTTGAAGTCTTCAGACCATTTTCTGTATGCAGAGATGCACCGTAAGCATGGCAGTCAATTAAGAGTGTACGCTTTAATGCTTGATCTATAATTGTTGCTTGCAGCTGCCACCAGTGACTCCATAATCAGTTTTTGTGCCTTGAAGACACAACATGTCAGTCACATCTGTTTCTCTGAAGAAAATAAGGACAGACGAGTCACAAGGGGTGGACCTGAAGTGCACAAAACAGATTACTTCGCAGCACTTTTTTGTGTATTAATTACTGTGTTATCTCCACAGCACTTTTAGTTTACAAACAAAACTTGCAGTCACACATCACTGTGATGATGTGTTTAAAATGTACAATAATCATGTTTTTTTCAATTATATAAGGCCATTAAAAGTCAACGTTTATGTCTTTGGCTGATCACTACGTTGATCGATGGTCATCCTCTTCCTCCTCAGCCTGCATGTGCTTTGAAGAAAGAGACAATCGATGCAGGGAAGCCATTTGATGGTTCAACTGATCCTCCTGCAGCAACTCGTGTTTCTGAAAGACAAACAAACAAAACTGTAATAACTGACAGACATTATAAAAACTGTTTTTAGAAAAAAACTTTATTCCACATTAAATCTTCAATTAAATGATTAATTGAATCAATCATTTGAAAGAAAATGTATCATTTTTTTCTATTTAGCTCTTGATGTAATTATTTGGCAGAGGTGTAGTAACTAAGTACATTTACTTTGTTACAGTACTTAAGTAATTTGTTTGAGGATTTGTAATTTTACCAATGTATTTTTTAAATCTTAACTTTTATTTTGTTACATTCAAAACAAAAATTATACTTTTATTTTCTTCCTTTAAAATGTAATAGTTACACATTTAATTATGACCAAACTCATCGTGAAAAGAGGTGTTTATGCACTCTAAAATAATGAAGTGTTGAATTTACTTAATCAAGTTATGTCAACTGGTTCCAAGTTAGATAAATGTAAAGCGATTTAGATATTTCCTTTAAACGATAATGTGCAAATTGCTCATTTTATTCAACTCTGTTTAACTGAACCAGATTGGTTAAGTTAATTCAACACTTCAATTCTTAGTGTGTGTAAAAGTACTTTTACTTTACCGATTATTGTGTGCAAATTTGTGACTATTACAAAAGTACTTTTGTTACTGGTGAAATTAATTTTTACCAGTCGTTTTCTGTTAAAGTATTTTTACTTTCATTTAGTTGTTTATTTCAAGTACCATACATCTCTGTTGTTTTGTAAGTAAATTATTCAACACAACACGTCACATTACGTACAACAAAGAGTTTGACATTTGGCAAGATTTTGTAAGAGTTTGTTTCAGAGATGCACCTCAGTTACTTATTATTGAAAGCAACTCTGTCATTTCTATTTTCTAATGTCACAAAATCTGAAACAAACCAGATCTAAGTAAAGACTGTGGCGGCAGAAAAATTATCAAAAGTCAAGTTTTAAAGGCTGCTCTGTTTCAGACACTTTGATGGAGTCCCTGTAGAGTCTAAGTGAATTTTTATTAGCTGTATAATGGAGCGGAGAAAAGCTAACAGTCAATTGCCAGACATTCTTCTCCAACACAGCTGGAAATGAACAGTCTTTAACTTAATTAGAGAGTAGCAGTTATTTTCAGTAAAATACATAATTAATATGTTTTAATAGGCCTAATCATGCTTAAATTTCACAGTAAAAAGTATTCGTTAACCTTAATTTTAGTATGAAAGAAATCTCTCACTCAAGTTTTTTTTAAATTTTGCACAAATTCTGTAACTGAACTATAACGTAATAATAAAACTGACACTTTTACACAAGATTTGTATTTTAAATGCTAAAAAGAAAATTGTCGAGTTACTTTACCTTGATCGTTTCAGGAGCTTTCATCCAACATTCTTGTCTGAAGGAAATGGTAAACGTCTGACAGAAAACATGCTGACTATTAAAAGTTTTGTTGGCACCAATTAATCAGACAAACTGATCACCTTGCAGCACATTTTCAGCTGTGTGACATCTCTGTCCCCATGCAGCCATAAAAACACTTAGACTTACAAAAGATGAGACTAAACTCATAAATTGTGATTTATGTTTTACATCGCTGCTTTGATTGAAACAGAAAATTAAAAATAACATACAGTATTAGCATTTATTTAGATTTTCTTTCTTGAAATGTTCTGTTTTTGCTTGTTTAATTAACAAATTAATCATCATTACCTAAATATTTTACCAAAGCCAATATGAAACTGAACATTGAGCTCAGGAGAATGTATCAGAAGAAGCAATTATTAAAAGGACATGCAGTGAATGAGGTGTTCAGCTCTAAGGGAACAGCCTCAAACTGTTTGTTTATCCACTTTTATTATAAACTCATTACACTTAATCTCGTTTCATTGTCATAACCACAGATCAAATATAAATATAACTTTGTTATCATAATGAAATTTCCCTCAATAAAAGACTTGCAAAATGATGACAGTCGTGCTTTAGGTTGCAAAACCACCTGAAGCCACCATGAGAGATTAGATGAAGCGGGACTGTTAGAAATTTACATAAATAAAAAGAAATATTCAAACCCGAGAGGGAAACTTCTTATCTTTGACTCAATTGGTAGAAAATGACAGACATTTAAAGAGCTTTGATAAAACAATCTAACCAAGTTTTAGGCTGCAGTGAGAGTGGAACTAATCTTTAATCTGATCACCTCAGGTCTTTGACTCATGATGCCATGATATCTCTTCAGTTTATTTTGAAGCAACGTATTTTACGGTAATATGTTTTTATACGAAGATTCACATGCAAAGCTAAATTATGATTATGACACCGACTGAATGGTTAACTGAATTTTCTTTTTCTTATGTTTACTTCCTGTGGTTTTCTCTGTTCCTCTGTGTTTCCCTGTGCTGTCAGTTAAATTCTCCTCTCTGCTCCTGCCCCGCCTACTCGCACCTGTTCACCGTTCCATCAAGCTCAGATGTTTCTCATCTTCTCATTGCCCGAGTATCGGGTTTATCAGAATAAACATCAACACAGAGCTGCAGAGAGGAAGCAGACACGATGAGCTAGACGTAACAAGATGTACACAAGTAATTTAAGTAAATTTCTTTACTTTTACTCGACTCGATTGAGCGGAACCACTTGACATAACTTTGTTCAATAAATTCGACACATCAGTTACAAGTAGAGTTCAGGTCCAGATCCAGATATGGAAGAGGAGGGAAGAGAAGCTAGAATGGGTTTTGGTAGGTTTAGGTTTGGATGTTTTGTTCTTACAGGTTTTTGAAGGAGCACCCAGTCCATTTATTCCCTCTTTCCCAAATCCTCAGCAATGGAAACTTGTGCATTCCTCATGCCATGGCTGGTTCTCTGTGTTCTTCCACGAGTAGTTTTGTAAGTTTGTTTTGCTACCACAACAACCTTTTTGTTTCATTAAGCACATATTTTACTATTAATTTAAGCTCCTCAAGTCAGTCTGCATATCTGGTTCCATATACTCTGCAAATCATGACAGAAACATCTGCTTTACACATTCAATAAAAGTACATAATATCTTAAAATTGTAGGTGTCTAAGCATAAAACAACAAATAAAATAAAGGAACAATTTTTCAAAAAATATTAAATTATTTTTATTTCTATTTTTGGTTTGTTTTTTAATGTTCGAACTTAAGCCTTTTTTCACATTAGAAACCATCTTCACATTCAACATGTTATGATTATTTTTAGCACTTTAATTTTAGATATTTTGGCTGACTTGATTTTATTTTATTTTTTAAAGCTACATTTTTATAATAAATTTGTAATAATTGGAGATAATGTCTTTGTACTCATTTGTCTGTATCCCCCTTAAAGTCATCTCGCGGTAATAATAACATTTATTGTGTTTAGAGCTCGCAGCGGCCTGAAGGACATCAGTGAATTTATGAACTAACAATCAACTGATGTCAAGCAATTAAAGAGCTACTGTCACCGGACAGGAAGCACCTTTTATTAATTGCTAGTTATGACTCATTTCATCATTCATCTTTTCGAATGAGATCAAAAGGAGACAATAACGTCTGACCTCATATAATTAGGTCAAACATTTTTATTCTTTGATGAACAGATCTAATCCCTGCAATCATACGTTGTGACGAATGGTCAGTCATCTGAGAGCTGCCTTCTGCAATTTGTAGGAGAGCTGCAGGCTCGCTGATCTGGAACATCATTGTTAATTTGCATTTACTTGTCACATCACGTTGCTTTGTTTGCGCCTCTTGATTTGCCTCAGTGATGCGCCACCTGCTCCTGGTTTCAGACTTGTGCTTTATAATCTGGATGTGGCCACGCTCTTAGGTGACAGGACTGTGTGAGCTTAAATTAGAGCACAAATCAGTCGCTTTGATGGGAGATGACAGAACATTTTAGCTGATTGGCTCTGTCCTTTGGCCAAATGCATTGTTTTAAAGGTTCACGCGAGAAAAATAAAACGCAATTTTGTGTGTGTGTGTGTGTGTGTGTGTGTGTGTGTGTGTATGTGTGTGTGTGTGTGTGTGTGTGTTTTAGAAGGTCTGAAAATATAGCTGTCAATTTTTGCCACTCTACTTTTTTTACACAGTAAAAAACAAAGTGTAATTAATTTTAACACTTACAGAGTTTAATTTAACTCATTTTAATGTCAAAATCAACAATGAATCGAGTAAAATTATTTAACGCTATAGCTCGTTAACACTCTATTGAGTAATAGTGTTATTTTTATGGAGTTAATTTTACACTAAACTTTCTTTAAAAAGTACACTTTATTGTGTAATACTAACATTTGTTTTCCTTTTTACACAGTGTGAATCAGAGTACACAGAGTTCTGTACTCTATCCTAGAGTTAAAATCAACATTTGAAGTGTCGTATTAACACTGGTCATTGGTTGGCAAAACAGCACAACAGTGTGACCCTTCACACACCAGGAAGTAGCTCTCACTCATGGTGTCGACTTATGGCAAATAACACAAAACTTAAACTTGAAAAACTAACCAACCTGAACAAGAAAACCAACCAGAAAAACAACTTTTTACACTCATGAATCTTTTTAATAGTCTGACATGTAAACACATCATTTCTACAAGATTACCCAGCATTCCTTGCTGAGAAAATTCTGGTCCAAGAGGAAGAGGGCGGGGCTTTTCAGAATACTCCTTTCAACACTGCATTGTGTTAAAAAACGACACTGTTAAGTGTTAATCGAGACTTAACAGTGGGCGGAGCTTATTTAACACTGTCCAGTGTTGAGACAACACTGAGGAAATCAACTCTGTGGATTAACACCAACACTGGATGCCAGTTTACTCAAAGTGTTAAAATAACACTCGTGGAGCTGAAATTAAAAGTTCAACACTGCAAATGTAACAATCCATTTTTTACTGTGTATGGTTGCATCAAGCATGCATCATTTCTTACATGCTTATCTAATGTTACCATTTTCTAGATTTTTTTTTTTGTCAAAACTGGCTAAATGGTCAGTTAACTTTTCATTACAGGTAGCCTATATTGTTCAATGGTACAAAGGTACTTTTAACATTCTTGATTGTTCCAAATAGATGCAGTGAAGCCTATGGTTATGACATTTATTAAGGAAATCTAAAAAAAAGAAAGCTTAGTTATTATTATGTTCCATAAATTGACTTGAGGTTCAAAGCGCTATGGAATAACACAGCTTCTTGTAAGGCATTAATCCATGGGTAGTGTGTAAAAGATTAGAAGTGACATTCTCCATCGGTTAACATCCTCCTCAAGTTATCAGCTGACTGAATTAGCAGGGTGCATCACTAATTCACAGTGTGTGTTAAAACACAACCTCGGGAGGCAACAGCGTTAAGAAAATAATAAGCTTTGATTAATTAAAAAAAAAAAGTCAGTGCAGTTCCAGAAAACCCCAGGAACATAAATCTAAACAGATGCAACTTGGCACGAAAAACACACAACGCACCGAGGACGAGGCTGTGTCAACTGAAAAACAGTCATCATGTGGTGAGGAAGTAAGAACAACGTAAGCTAGTGTGGTTTTTAGAAAAGTAGGACAATGTGAGAGAAACTGGAACAGGAAGTAAAACCGAACGTAAACACAAGGTGTGTACGGGGTGGATTAATAATATAATTACACGCTGAAGCAGCACAAAGTCTAAAATGAAACAGACTCTGTGTTAGTTACAGTGAAGTGATTTAATAGTACAGATAAAGACATTTCTCCAGCAGCGCTCCTCAAGTAATGCTACAACCCGATGAGATCAGTTCAGAAGAAATCAGTTGCTGTCATTATTGTCTTTCCCTTACATCAAATACACCCAGTTTGTTATAGCAGAGAAGGGGTGCTTGGCATTTTGAAAACCCACATTAGGGTTTTTTTAATCAAATAACTCCAAGAAATTGTCAACAGGGTCATTTTGGGATCATTTTGCAGTTAGAGGGAAAAATGATCATGCCAGTTTGAAAATTAAAAAAATGTATATGTTTTAAAGTCTCACTGGAGCCTGAAATTTGATTTTTATTCTAGAGATTTATGTGTTTAGCAATCACAGTTTTCTTTTGTTAATGTGGTGAACAACACAAACAAAGGTGCTGAGTATTGAGAAGCTGTGCAATTACTGGCAAAAGACTGGATGTGACTCCACAACAAATTAACCCGATAGATGCCTACCACAACTAACTGACCTTAGCCAGGGACGGACATAACCAACGTTTCGCCCAAGGCAAGATTTCAGGTGGAATCCCTTGTGCAATTTTCTAAATCTCAATGCCAATTTACATATTAGGGGTGCAACAATAAATGTATCTGTATCAAATGGTTCAGTGTTTTAGGTTCAATACATATACACACTATGTATCGAACAATACAGATTTTTAAATTTTATTTTATCAACTTGTCTTCTGAAGATGCTCTGTGTTGAAGGATCAGAGGATCTGTGTTCGACTACTCCATCTATTGTCGAGCGCAGATCCACCGAGAAACTTGCTGTTTCAGCAACATTTAATTAAAAAACTTCTTTTGACATTAAACAAATGTTCATGATTAATTTCAATAAATTACAAATTAGCAAGGGCATGGAAATTTTTCGTTTTTTTTAAAGAAAAAATATTGAGACTAATTCATGAAAATTCACGATTCATTTCGGTTCAATATTGAACCGAATCGAATCATGAATTTTCTGTTGCAGCCCTGACATTCACATACAAAATTAAATAGTTGTATCTTTGATATTAATTTTTATCTTTTAGAAACCAGGTTGTCCAATTAAAACAATTAATAAAATAATTAATTTAAAACAGAATATCAGAAGTGCACCTCATGTGGTAACAAAGCAAGCTGAGAACCCCACAGAACAAGTTACCTTCTTGAACTTGAGTAACCAATACTTATTCCACAAATTTATATATATATATTTATTTTGATCCCTCAATTGTGGCAAAAGCATTAATACTGTCGATGCCACAGGCTGACTCTGAGCTTGGCAAACATGAAATAGCTAAAACTCAAAATTCAGGTTTGGTATGGTAGTTAAGACTCCTTTCAATATTAATGATAATTAAAAAAGCTAAAATGATGTCTAAACAGCTGAAATTTAGCATCTCATTACAGATTTATTTTCCTCACATCAATGCTTTATTTCCTGCCACATTGTAAAATAACAAAGTAATGAATAAAAGTGGTTTTTTTTATTTATTTATTGCTCCATTAAGAGCATTTGCCACTTGTGTTTTCTGATGCCAGGAAGTGAAGAGGCTCTCGTGGATCTCTTCAGCACCACTGGATTCATGCTCAGTGCCTGTAAAGTGCCTTTCAGAGCTTGTAAATGCTTTGAAAATAGTCCCCTAAAGTCAATTATAAAGAAAAAGAAACAATGTTAAAAGCTATGAAGCCATGAAGCCCTGCACTCTGGCTGCATATACAAAAAGGGTAAAACCTTATAGGGTTTCACACGTTTCTTTTTTTTTTCTATCACATCACAATCTCAATCTAGTTAACAAATGTGTAAACTTCACCAGACACTGATTACACAACCAGGACAGAAAGCATTAAATCTGCTCAAGATTAACAATAAAATTTGCTCATTTAATAAAACTGAGAGATTAAAATCTACTATCAGCTCTGCGAGGCTCATTATGCAACTATTATGTCTGCTGCAAAAAAAAGGTTAGCATGTCATAAGTTTTGCAAGTGTTTGACCATCAATTAAAGGATTAAACAAACTATTATTATATTTTTTAATTCAAAAACTATTTAAGCAAATGGGAAATTATCGTTTTTATTGWTTTTTTAGCTCAACCCCAAAATAATCAGAGCATAAACAAAGCTGATCTGTTGAAACATCACTAGATTGGTAAATCACAGGCATTACAGATAGGAAGGTGTCAATATATGTAAATATATATAGAAGGTAGTACAGGTTATTTTGATCCACAATGAAAGAATTAGCAGGTCTGATTCATCCAGTAAACACATCAACTTGGAATATTTGTTCTACTGCACCTCATATTGTGCAATATCTTTCTCATGACTGATTTTGTGTTGTTGGCAACCAAGCCAAATCTTTTTCACAGCTAGAGTGAAATAWGACGGCGCAATATCTTGCAGTTTCATTAAGAAATAAAATAAAATAAACGCTCTTTCGCTGTGCTTACAGGAGAAATGGGGACTTTTGTGATGGACTATGAATACAAATGAATGTGGTTATGTGTTTGCAAGTGTGTGTCTAATCGCCGCAATCTGCTAAGTGTGTGGAGGAAAAGGATCGGTTTTCCGTACCTTGTAAAGCTTTGGGCATGGCGCCAAACTGGATTAGCATTTTACAGAGATTATCCAGTTGTCTTAAAGCGGATCGGTGTGAAAACGACAGACTGATGCTGATGGATGGAGGGATGGATGGATGGAGTCAGACAGATTAGTTCGTTCTGATTAGAAGTTCAAAAATAATAAAATAAAACTGAGCAGCAGTAAAAATGCAATCACGGCCCTGCTAATCCCTGAACCAGTCAGAAACAGAGGGAGCTGAATAAACATTACATAAAATTCATTGTTAATGACAGAAGCACGAGCTCAGATTGTGATGCTTTAATCTGGGCTTTCATCACTCACAGAACGCATCACGACTGACCTGATGCACATTTGTTGAATTTCACATCACAGCGGAAATCGAACATGCATAACCACAATCCATGACATCTGCTCGTATTCAGGTTGCATAAGATGTTTGACCTTAATCTTCATTCAAACATTCAAGTGTTCAAGGTGTGCTCAGGTCAAGGAGAAAATAAGAGGATAATTTTATTTTGTTGGAAAAAGGTCAACGTGACAGAGAGAATATGTAAGTGTATTTTTCCCCCTTCGTTTTTCCCTTTAAACATTGTTGGTGTTAAAACTCAATATTTTTTACTTACGAAAAGGAAAACTATACCCCTCTTCTTTTTCTTAATATGGCCCCAATAACTTGGTATTTTGCAATTTTATACATTWTTTATGATTTGACACCAAGAATGCTGCCAAATAACAAGGAGAGATTCCAAAAAATTGAATAACTTTATGTTTAAAACGATATACATCTTTTTAATGGCCCTATTATGCTTTTCTATAAACTTTGTGTAAATCCTTAAATCCTGGTTAGAGTTAAAAAGACAGTTCCTTCCCATGCAGGTACTTTAATAAGTGTTTTATTTCTTGTGTGTGTGGCTCTGATCTTTCCCAAGAGAAGATTAAAGCYGGAAAAAAAAGTGTTGACTAAAAAATATATTTACTTTTGAAAAAGTGGAAATGAGAATCAGCTAGGAAATTAACAAAAATAACAAAAAGCACACGCAAAATTATGCTTTATGCAGGAATCAAGAAGCGATGGAGATGGTGTTAGACTAATAGGTGAGCAATAATCCACAAATGTCAAAACTAATTGGAACAAATAAACACAAAGCACATCTTTTTTTTTTTTTTGAAGAATCATGCAGGGATGGGAGCAACAATTAGAGTTTTAGGAGGACTGAGGAAATTAATTTGCACATCTACTATTGCCCTCTGCTGGAGAGCAGCGTTACACTCAGTGCAAAGCAAAAACACAAACTCACTTTAACAACAAAAGATACTTCATCTTTTTTATCAGACATACCCAACTATCAAAAAGGATCATCCTCATCTAAATTATTGTGTAACATCATCAAAGTGTATCTTTTTGCTCTATAATTTGCACATCTATGCAAAATTGTTTTGTTCTTCCTTATTTTTAAAAAAAAATATCAACTTCCTGTGATCTGATTCTTACAAAACAGACTTTTTAGACTAAAAATATGCGGTGTAGGGACTTTTGTAGCAGCTCATATAATGTTGACACAATTTAAATACAAGCTTCCTTTTCAAAGCAGGTGTCACTAACTTCCTGCTTCCCATTCTCAGTCAGTTAGCAGTTGTTTACTTTGAGCAGAGATGCAGGGCTTCGTGTCTTCCATGACAGTTCTGACAGCGACGGAGGAGAGTGAAGTCAGTCGATGTCAGTGAAGTGCTCTCCTGCCGCATGCATCTAAATAATGTTTTTTAGTAAGCATGGCATCAACATAAAGCAAGTCTTTTTGTCTCTGTCACTGATCTGCTCCTCTGTTAGCAGCTGCCATGAAGCTTTCTGTCACTAACACAGAAATCCAGTCACTTGYACTCGATGCAGACAAACTAAATCCATTTCACAGCACACTGTGTTGCCAGAATCCCTCAACTSAGCAGTTCAACAAACCCTGATTGATGGTTGTGTAAAGACTCCTGATTTGATCGTCCATGTTTTCCCCACTCGGTTTTTAACGTCTGAACAATAAATGAAAATTGCCTGCTTAGAAAACAACAGCTGTTATCCAGTCTGGGATGAATCCCGTGTGGTTCGATGTATTGGGGATGAATAAGTTGGCGTGTTTGATAAAGGGCAGAGTTGATGTAAATGCCAGGAAGCCATATTAGAAACAGCTACAGAATTATGTCAGCTCTACAAGAACTGTCTGGAAAATTAGCAGCTTAAGTGCTGTAGTTTTGTCTGGTGTGTCAAACAGGCAAAGCTTACTCTGAGTTTCTTTAATAGATGCTACTGTGCAAAAATTTTCCATCGTCTCTCTCTTTATATTTTGCTTTCAATGAGTCAGACTTTTTCTGCTTTTTCCAAATGATTTTCTTCATTTTTAAGCACTTGCAATCTGCCATACAGATACACAGTGAGCATTAAAAAAACAACCAAAGCTAAAAGAAACTCTGAAATTAAAAGAAAAGTTATCTAAACTCAGAGCGTCTGCAGAACTTCTGATCAAAATCACTTTAAAAGTTTACATGTTTTGTCAACTGAAACCTTTCGTCTTTCACTAGAGGGCGATGGTGAGATTAGAGGGTGAGATTTGGAGAAGTCCAAGTGTTGATTATGCTTCTTCTTCTTTATTTTTTTAAATATAAAGTGGATCAACTGGATCTCGAGAATTTTACTACATTATCCCCATCTGAAACGAAAAACGTCTTGTTTATTCATAAACATGTTTTGAAACCGGATGAAGGAAGTCCGTGCACTCAGCTATTTAAAGTTTTTGTGCTGCAGTAAACAATGAGGTCTTTTCAGCACCGATTGTTTGCAGCGTTAGGTTCATTACAGAGGTGAGGAGATTCATTTTGACATGTGTCACATGTACAAGCAGGACTGTGTGGCTTCAGCACTGCTGTGTCCCAACAGTCTCCCATTTACGTTGCATGTTAGACCCCACCTTGTTGTTATGAACGCCTTCATGGACTCCACCAGGGCTGCA
>NW_013952408.1:839812-858947 GCF_001266775.1 Austrofundulus limnaeus | reverse complement strand
CAAATTCCTCCTGCCTATTCCCCAGAGTGCAGCTTTAGAGACAACAAGGAAATGCACATTTCTGTCGGACTAAGAAAAGAAATAAATGAGTATTTCAACTTTTGTTACTTTCTTTGTAAAGTGAAAACACAAACATCCTTTAAGCAGCCATCAGGCCGATTGAAAGTAGAAAAAGTTAAAATGTTGCTTCGAGCAGTTCACAATGAATCAAATGGGAGAACAGAGTGAGCAGAGTTCTTAGAAGTTTCTTTTTTCTTTTTCTTTTTTACTTTTATCAGATTACAATAAATGCCCAAAAAAATGTTTAAATTTGGACACACACTTTGATTTTTACCAAAAGACCCACAAGGACTTCCGGGCCATCTCTGTTTGCGACAACTAATCTACGAACATCTGTCCTGAGAAAATTTGTAGTTAAGCTTTTCCTTATTTTTCCTGCACACTTTGACTTCTCTTCCGTCAATTATTGGACGTTTTTAGCTACGATTTTTCATCTGCGCTTAATTAGGGTGTCAGTTAGGGCATTCTGTTCTGTCTGTTTGGCTCATTAACAGAAAGGTCAAAGGTCATGTGACAAAAAAAGATGTCAATAGAATAATTGAATCTTTTTTAAGGCCTATCAAATACAAACTCAGCCATGACTGACCATTCACACTTTCCCTTTCATATGAATAGACAACATTTCATGGGATACACTTGTCACACATTAACAAGCCAAAAATATCTAATAATGTGAACTTTGTGGGTCAAATGGGCTTTTTGAGAATGCACGGTATGTGCTAACATTAGAAAAGATAAAATAATCTGTGGATGGACTCCATGACCTCTAAAGCCTTCTTCTAGAGTATTTCTGGATCCAACTAAAACTTTTTGCTTTACGTGTTTTTACATCTCCAGAGATCATTTACAATATTAGTGAGGAAAGCGTAAAAAGTTTCTTTTTTAATTTTTAAAATATCTTTTTTAAAGCTGAGCATTAGCAGCAATGTATTCCATAAAATTGTTGGGTTTCTTTTAATCATTGTTGGCGAATACACTGCAAAAAATATCCAACTAACCAAGTTTTAAAACCTTATTTCCAGCCAAAAAACTATTTTTGATCTTGTTTTGAGACTAATTTACTAAACAAGAACTGATGTGTAAGAATAATAATCTTGTTTTCAGAATGTAGATTATTTGTCCTGTTAGCCTGAAAATTTGATTCAAATTAAGTCAAAAATTTCTGCCAATGGAGTAAGAAAAATTTTACTTAGTAATATTCTTGAAATACTTGATTTGACTCARTTTTTTCTTATTTCAAGAATCTTACCAAGTAAAATTTTCTTACTCCATTGGCAGAAATTACTTAATTTGAGTCAAATTTTCAGACTAACAAGACAAATAATCTTACACATTCTGAAAACAAGATTATTATTCTTACACAATCAGTTCTTGTTTAGTAAATCAGTCTCAAAACAAGATCAAAAAAGACTTTTTGGCTGGATATAAGATTTTAAAACTTGGTAAGATGGACAGTTTTTGCAATGTACACACTATTTAAATCACAAGAGTTATTGTTATAAGTTTCCCATCCCATTTTTCAATGGTAGGATGCTGAGTTGTCATAATATAAAGTCCATGCTTTTGTTATTTTGAGTTCAGCAGTTCACTAATATTTGTATTTTGTCAGTGGGGATGTTTCCTGTCTGCCCAGCCGACTCTCCCTCAAATGTCAGATGAGAATATGAACACTGAGCTGAAATAAAATGTCCAGAACAGAAAAACGTGTGTGTGGGTTTACAGATATTCATCCTTATTTATTTATTTTTTGTTCTTTTCAAGACCTGAATATTGCTTTTATTTAAAGGTGAAAATAAAAGCTTTTGTGGTTTGGTATTCTCTTACATTCAAACCTGCATTCATTAAATACAGGGGGGGGGGGATGACTTGTGCCCACCTTAGTCAACATTCTGTAATATTTGTGCAAAATGAAGAATTATCAGGATGAACCCACAAGTTTCTCTGCCTAAAAATAGCAGCGTTATCTGATGTGAAAGAGCTGTTGGGCCAGTGAAGTTGTGTAAGGAAACATGATAAAGTTTTATTTGTCTTCTTGACACAATAGAATGAAATAGGGTTTGTTTGAGAGTGGGTGGCATTATTTATTTGTTTTAGACCCAGTTTTATCTAAAAAAAAACAAATCTTCAGGCTTTTTATGAAACTTTTTATACAATTTAGGAACAACAATTATATATTTTTCTTCCAGAAATAGCTGGATAACTTGTCGTCGCTTTTTCTTCTTTGCACAGAAATAAGGCATTTTATCAGTGACAGAAAGAATCACAAACAAGCGTGCACAGGACACTGTATTTACACCGAAACAGGATGCAACATAAATATCAGACTGGCCAGAAGAAAACAACTTCGTTCAGCCTGGAAAGCATGTTTTGAACTTGGCAAACGACACAATGACAAGACTTGTGCCAAATAAGCCAGGAGCAGTAGACAACAACTGCTCTGTTGCTGCTTTAACCAATCATCTTTGGCTCCTTCTGCATGTCTGCAAACTGTGTGCACAACTCGGCAACCGATTCAAATATTAACATTAAAGGACTTTTCTTGGGCTTATGTTTGATCTACAAAGGAATTAGGCTGAGTGAAGTTTTTAAAAGGGTTAATGGACTCAGATTGAGGTCGCTCTATTCAAATCAGTCCGATTTATKTAGTGTTAAGTCCTGTCAGCCTGTCAGACTTTTAGAATTAGTCACATTTTCTTACTGAGGCCCATCAATAAAATATAGCAAAAGATTTTTTAAATATCATAGATGTGGATGTAAAATATACAGTATAATGTGGGTTTYATCCATGCTACTGCCTTGTGTGTCAATCTGTTGCTGTGGACTGAAAACACACTGATGTATTTTCATAGAGCTAAAAAAAAACAAATGTGTTCACTCAAGATTTAAGCTTTAATATTGTTCATTCCCTTGGCAGTGCTTTCTCATTTGCATAGGTCTGAAACAGCCTTCTGCTCGTGTGTTTGATCTCGATTCAACGAAGGGGCCTCACACCCAAACTGAACCAGCAGCTTTTATTCCGCACCACGAGGTTGGGGTGGGGGAAGCAAATTGCAAAAAGGACAGTTGCAGCTTTAGAGATGGCTCCATTAACCTACTGGTGTGTTCAACTCAAAATACTGCAAGTAATCTTCACCAATACCAGGGATTTTTGTATATTTTGTGCAATTAGTAAGCACCCAAGCAGTTAAACACCTTTAAAAGTTGTAGTTTCAAACCCATTTTCTCCACTTGAAACACTCACATATCCTTTTACATTTTGATTACCTGAGTCATTTTTTTTTACATCTGAGTGCCTTCAGTGAGATTAAAAGGTGTGACATTTAAAGTAATGGTTTTAAAAATTGACCCGCTGGACCTCATTAAGCTAGTGAGCTGACAAAAGGGTGATGCTGTAATTATTTATCTGGAGCAGTGAGCGGGTGGGTAATTATGACTGACATATTTCTAGGTGGGATGATACATACTAATGTTTGCACGACTGCAGCACAAATCCTGTGACTTTACCTCTGGAGTCCTTAAATACAACTGTTTGTGAAAAGAAGAGCATGAGTTATGAGATGTGTAATATTTAGCATGTTACATCTACACAAAATWTATAAATTACAACTGTGTTAAATGAGACGTACAATGCTTTTAAATATTTCTTTTTTGCATTTAAATCGTTCAGTTGGGGTCCATGTAAAGTGGAACTGTAATGTTTTGGTCTGAATTCCTCCTTATTGTATCTCCACAAGCCCCTCCTCCTTTTTCCGAAGGGACTCAGATCAACTTGTTTTGAGGCTGTCTCTTTAAATCCAAATGAAGCACTTCACACACACATATGTTTGCAAAGCTATCCATTTGGGGACATTCCATTGACTTCCATTACATTTCTACTGCCTGACCACAAACCCTAAGGCTAACCTCACAGGTACCCACCTGACCATAAAACTAACCTAAACTCAATTCACACCTTGGTCCTAAACCCAACCCCCAACCCACCAATGAAATTTAAACCAAATGGGGACTCGACTTTTGTCCCCAAATGCACCAGTTGTCCCCAAATGTAGGCGTTTTGGCTGTGTCTCAAATCATGGGCTGGTCCTCATGAGGATGATACATAATATACGATTGATGATAAATAAAAACACCACCGTCTTCATTTCTCAGATTATTTTGCTGCCGGCACATTAAATCCTGGGATRTCCTCGGCTGGTAAGGATACATGGACGCATCCTCGGATTTCGACAGGAAGTAGGACGCATTCCTCTGCCGCATGAWGAGTAGCCTTCGAATTGGGACAGTCCTCCGCGCGGGGCAATGATGTATGTGGCTGACGAATGCGCACTCATGAGGACCCAGCCCCTGAATTGAGACACAGCCTGTATTTTGTCTTAAAATTGCCCCTAAACGTCACCAGAAACAATCCCCCCCACCACACACACACACACACACAGACACACACACACTAACAGTCACACACACATACTATGTCTCTCCATCCTTGTGGGGACTTTCCATTGACTTCCATTCTTTTTTGAAAATTTATAACCTAATCCTGACCATTTACCCCAAGGCTAATCTCACAGGTACCTACCTGACCCTAAAACTAACCTAATCTCAATTCACACCTTGTGCCTAAACCCAACCCAAACCCAAAATCAGCTTCCTAAGTCGTGGGGACTGGGCTTTGGTCCCCACAAGGAGCATCCGGTCCCCACAAGGCTGAATTTTCCTGAGAAATCGTCCCCACCAAGTAGCAAGAATAAGGCCACACACACACACACACACACACACACACACACAGAGCTCCCAGAGAGGTCCATTCTAGTTTGACAGAGGGGTTTACAATGGCAGTGTAGAAACGTTTTATTTATAAATTGAACCCCTTAACAGTCTTTGTTCCACCGGTGGGCAAAAACAGCTTGTCCATCCAGCCTTACATGTTGGAGCCAGAGTCTGACCCAGATCCAGAAGAGAATGAAGATGACCAAACTGTAGTAAATGGTAAATGGACTGAACTTATAGAGCGTTTTATCAAGTCCCTCTGGACCCCAAAGCGCTTTACACTCACGGTCACTCACCCATTCACACACTGATGTAGTAGGGAAGTCGAGTCCATATTTAGATGTTCAGTCCCAAATACTGTGACGTAACAGTCCAGAAAATGTCATAGAAAATAGAGAAAACAGAACAGGTTGATAAAATAGGACCCAAACAGAATAGAAATATATCTATACAGCACCAGGAGAGACTAATTTAAATTTTCTTCACTCACAGAGCCTCCAAGTCCACAACAAAATGCATTTTACAGCTAAAAAAAAAGTGGATTTTGCATGATATGTCCTCTTCAGTTATGGAGGACCATTTAAGGAGTAAAAGCTGTAAAAACTTCAGGTGCAATACAAAGAATGAAAAGAGGACAAAGATTACGGGTGGCACAAAAGGTCAGTCGATTCAAGAAAAATTGTCCTGACTGTCGCCTGGATTTCTCTATTAGCCGTCGCTGGTGACATCAAACAGTGCAAACCAGGTGAAAAGTGCTGGAGGAGCGAAGCTGCGGAAGATGAAGAGGGAGGTCAAATAGTGTAGCGCTCTATAATGAAGACCAAAAGTGCCTGAAGAAAAAGCTGTTGGCGTTTAATGCTTGTACACTATATAAAAATGTTCAAAAATGTACTTTATGCAGTACTTCCTGTGAATGTTAGTTCAACTAACCATGGTCTACTGGATTCTTCTAACTAGCCCTCCATCCTTCAACCATTCAGGGTCGCGGGGAGCTGCCTATCTCTGGCAGTCAACAGGCAAGAGGAGGGAAACACAAGGCCATCGCAAGGCCAAGGCAGAAACACAAACCAGACCACCAAGCATGCTCACCCAAATACCTCGGGTCAATTTAAAAGTCTCAAAGTGCATATTTTTGGACTGTGATACCAGAGAAGACCTTCACACATGATAGTCCGCACAAAAACACTCCAGCTGAGCTTAACTCCAGACATTATAAGGCAGCAGTGCTAACCCTGCATAACATGTACACAACTAAAATGGTGTTTTTTATTTGTTATTGCAGCGCACCATCTCCATACAATTAATCCTATATTACTGGTTTTGAGTGATAATGTATTTTTGTTTATTTTGCACACCTTATATATTTAAAGCATGGGTTTATTCAATCATAAACAAATGTCAGGTTAACTCTCAGCTCACAAGGTCCAAAAATATGTTTGAGCTCCATAAAACTTAACCTTTACTGATGTCAAATCTATTTTAATCTTGCTTCTGCTTGTTAAAGGGTTAAATCTTGTTCAGCGCCATGAATAACAGTTTCAGCAGTGGCCCCGACTGTCAGTAAACAGTGAACATTAACACACTTTTCACCATTCAACATTTTGTCTAAAGCACTCCTTCAGGCAGTAAAACAGCCACAGCTCAGCTCCAAAGTAGTTTAAATGATGAGTCACTTTCTTCTAACTAAAAAGGTTTTGAGAATTTTTTAAAGTGTTAAAAGTTGCAGTGGTGTAACAATATAGCTTTGCTATCTTCAGATGAATGAGAAAAGGCAATCTTTGTTCTTCTACCAATTTGGCATCGTGACGTTTTGGCACCATTCTTTGCCAGGAGGAGTGAATAGATTTGCTTCTTGCTATGCATCTACACAACTCTGTAGTCAAACAAAATCAAGCTGGAGGGAAAATAGGCAGAGAATAAAGAAACCACAGTGTTTTGCAGTTATTGCGAATGTGTTTTAAAATGATGCATTAGGAAACTATTATGCGAAATACAACATTTTATCAGCAGAGCCATGCTGTTTTTGTTTTTAAACTGTTGTGTGAAACCTGAGTCAGCAGTTTTATTGTTTTCCAACTTATAGTTTATTCTAAATACAATCTAAAATGAAACTATTTCTGCATTCTTTGCGCTCTTGCAACTATTTATGTACCTCAGTGTTAAACTCAATAAAACAATATTGTTACTTTTCTTTTTTCTGTAATATTTATGCTTTTTGAGGTATTCAGTTTAATAATAAATCACATAGAAATGCATTAATTTCTTCAAAAACATTGTTCCCGTTTGAAATCTGCTTCAGCATATTTGCTTATTTGTCTTCAATTAATTTTAGCTTTTAGCTACAATTTAGCAAATTTTAGCTTTTAGCTACTTTTCTGCTTGTGTTAGCTTTTACATATTTGCCTTGTTTGAGCTACTGTTCTGTTCATTTTAACAGTAAGCAAGCCACTTTACATTTTGTTTTAGCTTTTCATTTGGCTTCGGTTCTGATTGTTTGATCTGCTGCTCTGCTCATTCTCACAATTCAGTTTCTTCAACATTTTTATCTGTCATTCGAATTTTGGTACTCAAAAAAACGCTATTTTTTAAGCTCCTAAGCTACGTTTAACTTGTTGTCTTAGTTTTATCTCCAAATAAGCTACTTTATAACCTCCTGTTAGGTCTTGAGTCAAAACACTTAAAATTCCTCAAAAGCACAAGCCAGTATACTTAGATGCAGCCAGCCAGCCCTGTGGCATTATCTGACTCTGCTGACTAATGCAGCCCCCTCTCACTAAGGGAAATAATAAGACACAATGCAGGGAAGCAGCTCCCAGATTGTTTCCTTCCCTCGATAAGGCTGGAACTGCTGCAGAATAGGAGACAGGAGAGTCGTTTTTTCCACCCCAGGGAGCCGCCTTCTGTGAGAAGATCCTGTGCCTATGGAGCCAACACCTGATCCGTAGACACCCATGTAGTTCTGATCGAGTTCTCAGTCCACCCTCCGCTGATTATCGGCACCTCGCTTGTTTCCACAACTCACCACACAATGGTGTGTCTGGAAGATTTATTGCCGTCAGCGAGGCATTCAGGAAACGCTTGCCATGTAATACAATTATCTGTGTCTGGTGTTGGGAGGAGCGCACAACTGGGACAACAGTTTTTACAGCAGATGTTGTTTTGTCTTTCATTTGCTTTCGTCACATGTATATAAATACATACCTGCATGTGTTTTGGCACAAACTGGCCTTTTTCTCCTTTTAATAACAGAAATACTGATTGGTAATCATTTTGATTTACAATGCAGAAATAATACACTGCAAAAACTGTCCCATCTTACCAAGTTTTAAAACCTTATATCAGCCAAAAAGTCTTTTTGATCTTGTTTTGAGACTAATTTACTGAACAAGAACTGATTGTGTAAGAATAATAATCTTGTTTTCAGAATGTGTAAGATTATTTGTCTTGTTAGTCTGAAAATTTGACTCAAATTAAGTCAAAAATGTCTGCCAATGGAGTAAGAAATTTTTACTTGGTAAGATTCTTGAAATAAGAAAAAACTGAGTCAAATCAAGTATTTCAAGRATCTTACCAAGTAAAATTTTCTTACTCCATTGGCAGAAATTTTTTTACTTAATTTGAGTCAAATTTTTAGACTAACAAGACAAATAATCTTACACATTCTGAAAACAAGATGATTATTCTTACACGATCAGTTCTTGTTTGGTAAATGAGTCTCAAAACAAGATCAAAAAGACTTTTTGGCTGGAAATAAGGTTTTAAACTTTGGTTAGGTCGACATTTTTTTGCAGTGTATAAACATGACTGTGATAAAATAAAATATTTTGTCAAAGAAGTGATCAATCTCTTTTACTTTTTTCAAATCATAAGTTGGACGTATACATAAGGCAATTAGATCAAATATACCGTATAGTGGATATGTGCAAAATAGKCAACAAAATTTTTGTAAGTTGGCGTAAGTTGTCTAAAAGTGTGACGGGGTCTTGTAAGCTTGACTATTCCACCTTTTGCTTTAATTTAATAAATGTGTGTGGGGGGGTTGACCTCTGATGACCTCTACAAATTTTAATCAGCATCTTTAATACAATAGCAGCAAACATACAATTTTTGCGGCATAAATGTTTAAAGCCAATTTTGTTCAATTTGAGGAAAGTGAAGGTGGTGCAACGTCACTCAGGTGTTTATTACTGTTAAAAATAATAATTAAATAAAACTGTAAGAACTTTTTGATATTTCCCTTATTCTCGGGCTGCAAATGTATGCGATTGTTGAAAACGGCGCCTTGATATTTTCAATGCATCCTAAACTTTAGAGTAGTTGTGTTAAATGAGCAATGTCAACAGTTAAAAAAATGATATTATAAATAATATTTGATTGACTTCCTTCCTCTGGCCCTGCATGGCACAAGCAGTGAAAAGGAGAGCTTGTGCAGAAATCCGGGACTCTGCGTAATGTCTCTGCCTGGTGAGCGTGCACCCTTTGTCTATTTTAGTTCACGGAATCGGGAGAGTCCTTGCGAAGAAGGTATGCGAAACGTTGTGTTCTCTGTACGGCTTCCAGCGATTGTACGTTTTGTCTTGAYGATCGGATCAGACAATCCCGAGATGCATTTCCAGTAATTAAATAATCTGCTGCCCTTTGGGGAAATTTGTTTCCCCTGTTCCACGCCCGGATCTGGCAGGGATGTGGGACTTCGTATGTGTCTAACCGAGGACGTCAGATGCTCATAAACGCAGATGTCACTTCGTCCATATGGCTCAAGGGCAGTTGTGACTCTCTTCCTTGCTAAGAAACTTCTACTTGGAAGACGGACATCAAGCGGTACCAAGAAACTGGTAGACAGCATGCATCACAGCCAAAACAGAAGCCTTTCCCCTACATTGTTCTGATTACTGCCACTTAGCAGATCAAAGAAGCCGACACGTCTCACCAGCGACATGTTCTCCTGCAAGCCGGTGGGCATGAGAAGGGAAGGAGGGGTCCTTTGTCATTTCCCTGCTGACAGAAATGTCCGTTTGTGTGCTGGAAACCAAGCAAATGTGTTCTTTTCAAATTTATCAAATACAACAATATTTAAAAAAAAGACTAGATTAAATGAGAATCTGTGGGTCAATCTGTGGTCAGCCTCGTTGTTTAACACTTATTACTCCTCAAGCTTTAATAAATCTTCAGTCACTGAACATAAGTTAATAGAAAACAAYGTACAAATTTATTAGTGAGTCTGGAGGGAAAACCCCAGAACAAATATAACTCAAATGCTTAGTTTTATCTGCATCTTTGCTGACATTTTGGAGTGTCTCCATTCAGCTCGCCCCTCCTCAGAAACCACATTCCTGTGTCTCATCACTGGGCTTGTCTTATTAATTATTGGTGTATAATTCTGAGTCCTATTAAACAAAACAAATGGCATGGATTTATTGTATTGATAGAAACAATTCAAGACATTCTAAGTGTCTTTAATGCCTTCAGATTTTTGTGTTAAAATCTGTGCTGCCTTTCAATTTTTAGGGGGTTATTTTCTGCACAGGCAGCTGCACTTCTTTCTATAGGAATAACAGAAAATAACCCGAGCCACCTTCTGATGTAAACTTCCATTGTACCATCTGATCTTTTGGTGCCGTAAGTATCTCAGCTTTTGCACATCTGCATCCCAATTCCTTGCATTGTCTCTTGATCAGTGGGGTGACATCCTTGAGCCAAAGATGTGAAGTCACCCATAAAGTGAGATTGACAGCTCGACATTCCCTTCAACCCCATCTGTGTCAATAAGCTCTAGAATATAGAAAACAGTGTGAAATAAACTAAGGAATAACTCAAAAGATCCATAAAGAAGGGACATAAAGTGATAATTAAAATTGCAAACAAGCAAAAAATATATATTTTTTCTGATCATCATTGGGGCAACACCATATGGTGAAACATTTACGAGTCTGAGTCAAAGTGACACAAAAAGGTCAGGCTACAAGGAAGCGGACAAAAGAACAATATATCTTTGTTTGTCTTTTAAAGAATGTTAAAACAAACTTTTTTCTTTTGGTTTCATGGCAGTCTGCACTTAAAATTACAATCTTATGGTTCTGTGAAAAACAAACATTAAATATTACAGTTTAACTCTGCCTGGTCTGACGAACTAAAGTTGCACTGAGCAACTTTAACACTGAAGCAGATGCTGCCTTAAAACAACTTTAGAGTCGAAAGTTCAAAAGCAATTTCCCAAACTTTTACATCACCATCACCTTTGCATTCTGGCAGACATAAAGAAGAAAAGCTTCATGGTGGCACCTAAGATCTTGCCTTTTACTGAGGTTATCCAATCACATCCCAGCTTCTGACCTTTCCTGTATAAGGTTTATGAGTTCTTTTAACCTGTCCAGGGTCTACCCCACTGCTTGCACAGTGACCTCCATGTCCTGTAAATACAAAAAAGATAAATAGAATAATTAATGAAAACATAAATGGAGGTTTAATAGAATATAAACATGTGAGCCCTGTAGAATATCGATCAATTTAATTTTTGAGAACTCTTGAGACACAGTGTGGTTGGTTTCTGTCAACAGACTTCCTGTCAGAGCTTTAGTACAACGAAGTTGTTTTGTCAAAACTAAGAAATGGCCAGTGAGTGGTTGGGATGAAGATGAAACTCTTGTACATGTTTTACTTACAGGACTGTCGGGACTGGAGATAAAATGGAGTCTGTGGACTTCAAAGTTGAAATGAATACAAGATCTGTCTTTTATGGACTGTTCAAAGAGAACTTCACAGATTCAGAGATGTTTATTCTGGCTGGTGGGGAGTGTTTTCAACACACATGTTGAATATTTAAATATGGGGGGAAAAAAGACAAATCATGGATGGGTGGATGGATGGATGGATGGATGGATGGATGGATGGATGGATGGATGGATGGATGGATGGATGGATGGGTGGGTGGATGGGTGGATGGAGATACTGTACCTGTTATGTTGCTATTTCCACTTGCAGAACACCACAGAATTCTATGTAAATGTTCTTATTTTAAAGGTAAAGATGATGTAATTTGTTGTAATTGCATTAAAGTAAACTATTTTAAAAGTTTAAAATTTTGATTTAAAAGCTGATTTAAAATGTAAACAATTCACTTTCTCCTTAACTCTACTCAGACCAGGAGCCAGCTCAGTATAGAAAATAACTGGTCAGCAAAGAAGCTGTACAACAGGTAAGATATTAATTGTTTATAGCCTTTTTTTATAAAACTACTGAATTATCATTTTAAACCCCTACAGTTATATTACATAGTATTACTATAAGTTTTTTTTTTCCTATACGGCCACAGTATCTGAGTGCTTCCTCTGTCAGTGTAATGATCTGTCCTTATCTATCCTGGACCAGTCCCTCTGGCCTGACATTGTTTCCTGTCCTGGTCATGTTATATAGTCCTTTTACAGTTTCCACCATTTGCAGCTTCCTTTGTTTCAATTGCCAGTCTCAGTGACGTGTTTTCTGTCCCCTTTTCTTAGAATTTGCCCCCCTTCACACATTCCACATGCTGTGACTGCGMTGATGGTGTCACTAGTCCTGCGTGAGCGTTTATTCACACATTCCTGTGTTTGTTTTCTAGTAATTTCTTTTTATGGCACATGTTTTACATCATATCAGTACCTGAAAGGTTCTGCTTATCAGTGTGGTATCAACACATCTTGATAATTTTGATGTTTCACCCTGTTGAGATTTACTGTCATATAATCTCTGGCTTTCAATCTTGTTTTATTGAACAGTTTTGCACTGTTTAAGCTCAGCCTTTGTTTCAGATAATCTGCTGCAACATTTTTTAATATTTTATATAATCATATGCTGATATCCTAATTTCTTAGATGATGAATTCAGTTAACTGAGAAATGCTTAAAGRAAAAAGCCTGGTTAGAATGAACAATTGTTTCCTTTTATTGTAAAGTTATTCAAGTAAAATGTATTGATTTATACCTCTTATCACTACTTAATAAAAAAGTAGGAAAAAAGGTTTGCTCTTTTATTTTATTTTTTTGTCAGCAGGCTAAAGTCACAATCTTTCTCGCATTTTTTTTCTCCTTTGTGAAATATTTCTTTCTAAATATCAATAATATTCTATAATAAATTTTCCCCAGTGTTAGTTTAGACTATAATTAATTTTAAAGGCATTTTGTTTTCAGCTTTGAACTAAATTTATGCTCATTTTATGTTGGGTGGATCTCCAGACTGATCTGCAGACTCTCTCTGAACTTTAAGGACATGACCTCAGCTGGCCCATCGCTGCTGCTTAACCACTCGCTCTGAAACTTTGTCATATTTATTTTCAGGATTTGAAGTAGACGTTGTGTTTGAATAAAAATCAAGTGACACTAAACAATTCAGAAAGTCTGATGCTGGTCTAATTTATTACAAAAAAGAAACCTGGAATTGGGAAGTCATTTTTGTCAAGCAGTGCATGTATTTTTTATCAAGCATTGGCAAAGATCATGTGATAATATTGGATTTTGGATGTTGATCTAAAACTGATTAACTTTTTAAGTCAGTTGGAGCTGTACCTCACTCTTACGGACGTTGAGCAAAATTTTTAGCATGATTTTAAGAAATTTGGCACTAGATGTATTTAATTAGACTTTCAGGGAGTAATAATTGGTTGTACATTCAGTTTTACTGTGTATTCACAACTGATACATTTGGTCTGCTTTAACGGACCATAGTTCTTTCCTCCCATTGGTCTGAACTTAAATGCAGGTGTGAAAACACTCATGTGGACACTGGTAAGGACCAAAAAATCTGGACCGAGTCCCGTTTTTGAGGTGGTCCCGGTCCACTTCCAAAAAAACTCTGGTGCGGTTCACTACTGGTGTGAATAAAGACCGGCCTTGACATGAACCAACTAGGAAACATGGTAAAAATTAGCCCTTCGTGTTATGATTGGTGTGGAACCCAAAATGCAGGCAGACACGAGGACTTGAATGCAGAACAAAACTGRTTTAATGGAACAAAAAGGCTGGCGTGGCAGCAAAAATACAAAAGAAAACATGGACAGAGACGAGGCATGAAAAGGCAATGATCCAACAGGGTGATGAAGACATGACACTGGTTAAATACAACTGAGGATGATTGGGGAGTGGAAGCACATGGGTGATTACTGACCATGGACAGGTGAGTGTGGCAGGCTGGAAAAATACTAAGAAGCTGCTGAGGATAACATGAAACAGGAAATGGAGAAAACTAACAGGAAATGAGAAAATAAGACACAAGATGACCAAACAATGAAACAGAAAATTCTAATAAATTGAACCATAAAACACAAGAATCATGACACTTCAGTGTTGCTAGAAGAATCAAGAATCTATTGTTGTTCATACACAACATCAAGATGCAATGTAGAACGAAATTTGCTGTTTAGAACATCCATCCGGAGAAACACACACACACACGACAGACACGGGGGAACAAATGTCCAGGGTCTTTTGCAATGTAGTGCGCTACCTTTACAGTTTAGAATACACACACAATAGGAAGAGTGTGTTAAAAAAAAGAGCATTGATCCTGTGTTAAATACAGAAAAAAACCACACGAGCATACGCTTAAAAAACTACTCTGTGAAAGAAAGAGCAGCTAAGGAAGGGGAGGGGGTGCTAACGCTACAAATAATGAACTGTTGGGGTTAGGACCCCGTAGCATCTCATTTCCTTTGGTTTACAGCATGCATTTGCCAATGTCGTCCCAAATTTAGAATTATATAAACTTGAAACTGCCTTTGAATGAGCTGCTCTGGAAACTTTAAATGGTTTTGCAGTTGTATTAACAGCACCATCTTTCTTTCTGGTTCTGTGCTCTGTCCCGCCCCCGTCATTTCTGTCCGATGGGAACATTGACCATAGCCTCCGTGGCTTTGTTTATAAATTATAGTCCGCTTCCAAAAAAGCATAATGTGACTGCAAACCGCACCAAAGGAAAAAAAATAAAGCCTGTTTATGGTCCTGACCAAACAAGTGGACCAAAAGACTTTCCTGGTGTGAATACACTCTCAGAGTCAATCCAGTTCAAGATGGCCACTACATCTAATTAAGACCATCCTAAACAAAATAACTCAGTCAATATTTACAAATGTCAAGGAAAAACTGATGTGGTAGCAGCTGAGAGTCATTTAAAATACCCTTCAAGCGCTAAGATTATACTAGACTAGATTGTAACTTTGCATGAGAAGATTTGCTATGTCAGGTTGTCTTCAGGGTTTTCTATGGTTTATCAATCAAAACAAATACTTCTCTGCTGGAATGTGTGTTTTATCAACTTTTACTCTCTTTAAAGGCCCTGTGATGGACTTGCGACCTGTCCAGGGTGTACCCCGCCCCTCGCACTGTGACTGCTGGATATGGGCACCAGTGACCCACGCAACCCTGAAAAGGAAGAAGCGTGTACAGAMAATGGATGGATGGATGGACTCTCTCTAAGTTGGAGAGTCACTTTGATTCCTGTCATTCTGGTTCCTCACCTCTTGTCTCTTTGGACCTCATCAAATTGTTCCCATCTTGGCATAACGACAGGTGTTACTTTACCCACCCTCCCAAATAATTAACCTCTCACACCTACTGTCTTGTGTTTGCCCTGCACACTGAAGTGGTGTAAATACACACCAGCCAAGTCTCTGTGAGCAGCGGGGGATTTAACAACTCAACCTCACTTAACACTATCACCCTCAGATGAATTCTGTCAAGTACACAGCCTATTTTTTAATCAAAATGGCCAATAAAAGGAGGCAAATAAAGATTACACCGTAGTGATTTTTTTAGCAAAAAAATAACAGTCTTTTCAGATTAAATATCAAACAATTTTCTGTTTGGGCGCAACACACTTCAGTATTGATTTTCTCACATTTTTATACGTCCAAACTCTGTTGGGAACTCCTTTTACTCCCTTTAAATAACCATGTCAGAGTTACTGATAAGAGTTGGATGAAAAATAGACTAACAACTTGTTTTTCCCTACCTTTAAGATTAATTTCATCTTGCAGCAATTATAAAAACAAAATCCCACTTTGGCCAGACAAGGCCTTGCTACAAATTATTTACAGTGCAATAAACTTACCGCTACAAATCTTGACTCCCATCAACCACACTGAGYCAATTTGTTTAAGAGCATTTTTCTGGATTTTGTGAGGTTAGAATACGCAACTGGGGTGCTACGTATGTTAGGAATGGAAGGGTCACTCTGATGCATTTTAATGTAAACAAACTATCAATAAAGTTTTATCTTATCTTATATTTTGAAGGCTAAATGTGAATTTGTTCAGAAAAAAGGTTGTTGTTTTTTTAAGCAAAGTCAAGTTTTCCTCTCCCCTCTTGCTAGAGTTCCAAGTTCCAGCTTTGTTGTTTGCTCACTCGTGCCCTCTTATCAGTGTTACAGCTGCAACCAACAGATGTTTTCAGCAGAAGCAGTCTGATTAACAGAGTCGGAGTTGCCTTCTTTATCAATAACAGATAGGCAAGGCTGCAGAGGCTAGAATAAAAGAATAGGAGACTACGTTGGCTAAGATTTACTGTAGAAGTTACTGGACACTAAAGCCTGCCCAGAGGCTGAAGAAGGAACAAACAGAAGAATTCAGGCTTTCTGTTTTGGGGCTAAAAGGGAAAGAAGTGTTTAGTTTGATCTGGGATGAGGAGCTTGCACGTGTCAGAAAAAGCCTCATCATAGGCAAAAAGGTAGGTGACGCACATGGAACGTCTGACTCTTTGTCAAAGCAATGTCTCAGGGAAATGGTGAGCGGTGCTGCGGATGATGCTGGATTCACATCAATTTAAAATTGCTAAATTGATTAGATGTACAGGGGAGGTGATTTGATGCGGGAAGACAGAAGGTGCAGAAATTAAACAAACTCTGCTCTTACGGTGCAGCAGTCTTAAAGAATATATCCAAAATTTCCCTGACAGGCAATGTAAATAATAAAGAAGTCAGTATCAACCTGTCACATTAAGAAGTATAAACTCTGTATCGTTCAACATTTTGACTGAAAGTCAAAGGATGAGCTTGGTCAAAGTGCAAAGTCCTTTCTTATCAGCACTTATCACCACACTTTATAATTTTTATTTTACTTCTTATTATACCTGACACGTTAAAGTTATCCTAACGTAGATGTCCAAGATAACAGCTCATCATAAAGAGCCAATAAAAAGTGCTCTTATCTTAGAGAAGAAAGGCACAGATCGGTTTCACAGATTATTGTTTTTTTTTACTAAAGTCACCAGAGAAAGCGCTTTTATCGTTTTTAAAACAGCAAAGAAGCACTGAGAAGCATTGTTTTGGTAGCAGCTTTAAAGTTAGGTAAGATTTAACAATATTTTTTTTCTTAAAGTTATTCTACGCAAACATGCTTGTAAATAGTTTCAGCATACTTTTTTCCCTCTAATTATATCAAATAAATGTGCAAGTGTCTGTAAAGTTTCAGCTGCTGTCATGGCATCTCAAAGCTCAAACTAAATCTTTTGAGCAATGTTTTGTGTTGATTTTGTAGAGGTCTGGAGGACAAGCAGAAGGTTTTACACTGGTAATAAATGGACAATGAGGCAGGAACACCTAACAATTGAGAGGAACCAACTGGCCCCCCAGTAAAAACCCTCCTGAGATTTTCAAAACAGCTCCCAGAATACAGCTAAAGACATAAAACCAGTCAGTTTGCACTCTCAAAATACCAGAGTCGCTTCATTTAAAACAGCTGAATTTTATTAAAGAAGGGGAATTAGTTAAAATTCAAACTTTTATGAACTTGAGATGCACAGGTAAGTGTGGAAATTGCTGTAAAACGTGCTGTAAAATTAAAAAAAAAAAGGCTGAACACATGATAGAAAAGAGCCACGATCTGATACATGGGTGCAGGAATTATTTACAAAGGCTTTCACGTGCTGAAGTCAGGCCACTGACCTGCAGGTTGTGTGGCGCACAAATCCTCAACTGATCCTGTGCCAAAGACACATGTAGAATGAGAGGATGTCCTGTGTCAAAAATAAACCTTTAATTTTAAAACTGGCAACAAACTGCACTGTGGACGTCAGCTCAAAAACAAAAAAATAAAAAGACATAAAAAAGCAAAGAATGCATATTGCCCTTCGTCTTTCGAATGAGAGTTTTAATTAAATAAATCAAATTAAATTAATTAAATTGGAATCATCATAGAAAAATGATGGAGCAGAAGTTGTTTTGGTCAGACTTTGAAAATAACAATAATTAATCTCATGCAATATTGCAAGATGTCACTCTGAGCATGTATTCTGAAGGACTCAGTTAAAACCAGAGCAAACGTCCTGTTACTTTGACAAAGTTACAGCCATTTTTGTGCATTCATGTTAAATTGAGTTTGCTCCAAAACACCATTTAGAGATGTGCATCAAATGATTATTACTTGGAAACTTCATTATAATCTATTCACTAGTTCAAGAGATGTTTTGCTTACAGGATGGCTATTTTCTGACAGTGAATTAATTTTTGTCTGTAATTTTAGGATAAAAAGGGTTTTAATATTGTGATGTTCTGCATAAGTTTGTGCAGTTCAAAAACTCACCTCAGCAGGCGTCTCATAGCTGTGATCTCCATCTGTGGTTGCCGCTTTTGAGGAAAGTTGTTGACCTCTGTTGATTTCAGCGTGTGAAGAGCATCACTGTAAAAAATAACTTCTTTAACTATATCTTCTTTAACTATATTCTTAATAACTTTTACTAGATAATGAAGAGTAAATATTACATGAATTTGTAGCATTTAAATTTACTTAAACATTAGTGCAAGTCGTTTACAGTATTTTCTGAAGTAAATCTCACAAGTTCTTTATAACAGTGCACATGCGTCAAGCACAAGATTGTAGCATGACACCTCACAGCTACAGAGAGGTGTAGCTCTTGTTGTAGTTCAAGACTTCACCACCACGTGGTGGTTTTGAAGAACCTTTATTGGACTTTTCTTCATGAACAAAACAGACAAAGTGAAACTCACAGGTCTTATTAATGACTAGGCCTACCACTCTCACTTATGGTTACTTCTGCTGAACGGTTTAACACAAATTAACAAATAATGAACACACAAATTAGAGTAACACAACAAACTAACTGCTGAAAGAACAATGTTAACCAATTCCCTAAAAATGATTTAACAATAACAAACATGAATCCTACCCACAATCCTCCACTGCAGTCACATGACAAACAGCCAAACACAGCAGAATGCTACAATATGCATTCCCTGTTCTCTGACAACTAAATATTACCTACATTATGCCATCAAACTATTGCACACCAACAAATGTATTCAAGCAAAAGAAACCAGACAACTT
>NW_013952408.1:836704-839582 GCF_001266775.1 Austrofundulus limnaeus | reverse complement strand
ATTTAAAAGAATAATTAAATAAATGTTACTACACCCAAAACCCCCTTTTTTAAGTGCAGCTCAGCAGGACCCGTTTCACGTTGTCGAACCCCTGCTAAAGAATTTAAAGCCTGAAAAACATTTCATCTTTTGTTTCATCTCTTTTCACACTCTTGTAGCAAAATTCCTCTCATTGTCAGTGTGAAGCGATCAGTGAAGAATGACCTATGAAACCTGGAAATCAGAATGTTTGTTCAGTAAGAACAAAGCCTTTAGAGTCAATAAAACAAGACTTTTACTTTTTGCTTTGGGGATAAATAATGAGAGCAATAAAGTGTTTTTTTCCACAGAGGATGTTGCTTTTGGAGACAAAATACCATGTGGCCAAAGCCTAATTAGATAAGTTTGAACAATTAGTAAATGAGTTCAGAGCTGTCACAAGCAGCTTCATGGGTCGCTGGATTCCTGTGTTGTCTCCTCAACTATCACTTCCTCATCCTACTTTTTTCCCACCAAACCCCTCGCATGATGTTAGATTCTCCCCAACGTTGCACCATCTGGATCTGAAGCAAAGTGACAAAAACAGATTTACATAATTAAAGAATAGAGGTTTAAAAACAAYTCACAATTTCAATGTTTTGCTTTGTTTGTTTTGGTTGTTGCCAGGAAGAAAGATTTTTAATGCATTCAGTTTGCAAATAATTTTTATGTATTATATATATATATAAATTTGTTCAGGTATTTGAAAACATTTAGCACATTTTTTGACACCTTGTGTTTTGCCAAGTTTTCTTTTTTGAAACCTTGTACAAATACGCCCTGTTTTAATATTACAGATAAGATAAAAGATAAAACTAAATTCCATTTCCAAAAAAATCAGTAAGAAAAAAGTCCAATGCTTACTCATAAATGTCTTTTTGCACGAGATGTTCACATTTTGAAGCTTCTTCTCTTTTGAATCTTTATATGAGGTTGTATTTATGACTTGTAGCTGAGATATCCGTGTCAGGTGTTCTGGTTAGTGTCACTTCTGAACCTAAAGAAAAGACAGTTTTATCCTCAAACCCAACATGACCTTCACCTTCTCCCAACATCTTCCATTAGCTGAAACATCTGTGAGGGTTTCTGAGCATGTACTCCTACAATTGCCCACAGAGAGCTATACAAGATGTTTAGATTTGATGTATTTTTTTAAACATTTTCCTCATTCTTTCCAGATCATCTCATGGTTCAGACTAATTCATTGTCCTTTTTCTGACCTGATGTGAGCAGAACTAAAACTCTTGTTTTGTTTGTCAAACAAAATGAACAAATGCTGTAAATCTTTGGTCTTAGACAAAAATCTTTTTTGTCTAGAATACACCAAATTTTAGCTCAGTTTATATAAAATGTATTTGATTATAGGCCTTTTTTTGTTTGTTTTTGAAGGTGAATTAGTTGTGTCAGCCATCTTGAATTGGGTTGACTTCACAAACCAATCAGCTGTGTCTAGTGTTTCACATTTTGCAAACAGATAGACAAAGTTTGGAAAAAAAATGTTTAGCTGCTTTTGAGAGATGTTGACAAAACACACACACACACACATACACTCACAAAATCATCACAATTAGCATTTAGCCCGTAAAACTTTGCTGCTGCTGCTGCTTGTGCTTAAAGAATAGCTATGCGAGTCCATTCTCATGCCCCCGTGTCAAGGTATTGACGCATGATCAAGCATCATTATGTTGACACCGGGGGGTACCCCCCACGTGTCCGTTCTGTACGAGATGAGGCGGAGGAAGACGGTGTGTTTTTACAAGCCTAGGATTGCGCGAAACTAACCATCCTAAACCCTAATTTTAACTTCTACTAGCCTTGTAGAGCCTAACCCTGACCACAGACTCTAAAGTTAACCATTAACCCTGATCACTCATGTTAACCACAGACCCTAAAGTTAGCCTTTAATCCTGATTCCTCATGTTAACCTCATATGTCACGCAAACCCGGAAAAGCCGCTGTCGACAAGCGGGTACTCCCCGCGCGTCAACAAACCGTCTATATGTTACAAGTCCGACATGAGAATGTGTTAGCCATGCTGCTCTTCAGAACTAATTCTACCTTTATCTCACTGTTTCTTTGCTACAATTGCTGATTTTCCTTTAATGAACTAAAACTGTCTTAATATGTTGTTCTTTATTGTTGATGACTTTATTTTTTAACATGTTACGCTTTACTAGGGTGCCACTGTACAACTGGCCACAGGACTACAGATGAAAACTAGCCTTTGGCTAATTCTGGCATGTTACAGATGTACTGTTATTAATATGCAATAAATAAATAAATAAATAAAAGATGAGGTGGAACTCTCAGGGTTGGTGGAAGAGCTTGTGGAGTGTGGGGTGGAGCATGTTACGGTTTTGCTGCACTGGCATGGTGGCATCTTCATGTTGGACAGGTGGGGGGTGGTAGGGTGGTGGATACGGAGAGAGCAGAGGGTTGTCCGTACCTCAGAGAGATGGATAAAGAGAAGATGATGCATTAGAATGTGTTACAGGTTAGTTTCTGGCTCAGACTCTTTTTATCTTTATTCTTTTCCCTCTTTTCTACTTCCTGTTTCTTTCATTCTGCTCTGCCTTCTGAACCATACAAATTAGTTTCTGCAGTTCTTGCTTTTCTCTGTCATCTGCCTCTTTCTCCCATATTTTAAAACATTCCATTTGCTCCTCTATTTCACTAAAAACTAAGCCTTTGACTTGTTTCTGTAATAACTTGTCTCTTAAATTATCCAAGTCTCCTGTTTATCTTTTTTATCTTGTCCTTCTTTGAATTGTTTGCCTATATGTTCACCCGTGGCTGATTCTGACCTGATTTGCTGCAAAAGTCAGTTGCACCTTTAAACATTTCAAGTGCTTTTTCAATA
>NW_013952408.1:826016-836342 GCF_001266775.1 Austrofundulus limnaeus | reverse complement strand
AAACTCTGTCTACAACTCAACAAAACTGAAACTCTGTCTACAACTCAAGAGGACCTCCACTCCCACTGACTTACAATTTTAAAATAATCATCTTAATTAAAATTTAGAATGTGGAAAAATATATCACGATATTTCTGCAGCAAGGTGTCTGTCCGGAATCCTCGTGTGGTCGATCTCCCTTGAACTCGATCGTCGGCCCCCCCATCACTCAAAAGGATTTTTGTCCCAAGGTTGGAGGAGGACACCTGTTAGGTCGTCCCAATGGCCAGTCGCCGACGAACGTGAGGTCAGTTCGACGGACCAACAGCGGATCCCATCCTCGTCGCCAAGTTGTGGTGAAAAAAAAACTTTTCCATGTCTGTTAAACGAAGTACAGAAATACGTGATCAAAAAAGTTCTTCACTACATTGGTCTCTGAGTAATTTTATTGCAATAAAATGAGAATCAACATGCATACAGCAGTACAAGTTGAGCCTGGGGACACAGCCCGGTGAAGCATCGTTATACCTTTAGCAGGAACCAGTCCCAAAACTGGTAATTTTTGACATGTAAGGAGTGGTTCTTTATCTGAGCAGCAAAAATTCCTAATTTCAGATAAAAACTTGTTCTGTGATCTTTAAACAGAGGAAAACACTTTTAAATGTGGTTATACTTGCTATTTCATTATCTCTTACATGTTCCCATTCCAATAATAACAAAACAAATAGTTCTGTAATCCAGTTGAGCAGAAACTACAGGTATTTTGTGAGGTTTAAGCTGGAACAACAAGAAATTTCACTTTTAAGGTGCTTTAACGGAAACTTACCACATCAGTTGCAATTATTTAGAACAGGGGTGCCCAAACATTTTTTCTGAGAGGGCCAAAATTAAAAAAACATTTACCATGAAAGGGCTAAAATTCAAATCAATCTGAGGGCCATGGGCCAAATGCAATAATATATGAAATGCAAAGTAAAGTTGTTTTATTTTTTATGATTAAACTAGCAGCAAAGGCTCATGGGACTTTTCACATTTAAAATTTTAGTATATGTAGTCTTATAAGGTGTGCAAATCTAGATATGGGCTTAAATCTAATCTAAATGTCTCAATCTAATAACCAGGGGCCTCATGTATCAACGGTGCGTACGCACAAAAACCTTGTGTACGCCATTTTCCACGCAAAACTCCGGATGTATCAAAACTCAACTGAACGTGGAAATGTGCGCAGCCCCACGCCAACTCCAGGGCTGGTGTACACACGTTTCTGTGGCTTTGGTTCCATTGGCGACACTTAGAGGTGATTCTGAGAAACTGTTCATGATGTGAAAAGGATTATTGTTCACACCACGATTAACAATTATTACATCCACATGATTAACAATTATTACATCCACATGGATGCAGTTAAATAAAGGGCGCGCAAAGTTGTGCCAAAAATACATTTAACAGGAACAGATGTTTCACACTTGGCATTTACGTTGTAGATTTCTCCAAAATGACACGTGGAAGTACACTTTACAACTTGTGAAAATGCTGTAAGTAGGAGAGCAAAAGCTTGACAGACAGACAGACACAAAGGCTGCGGTGCGCGCTGTTTGTGGAGACTCTCCAACATCACATCACGTCATGTGAACTCTATACTGAGACGCAGAGACTCGTTTCTTCATATCAGCTATGAAATAAACAAAGATCTATGTTCTACCAAACATCTAAGTTCCTCTGTGTTTACAGTAATTATGGTAATAAACTCGTGCTCAAAGTTAATATTTTCAGACTCAGAATGGATGGATGAGCCGGGTGTGCAACACAGCAGCGTGCGCGCACACACACACCAACACACAATCACTCGTCCTTTGCGTGATAAACACATTTTATTCCTATTTTTACTTAGGATTTTTTTCTCACTCACATTATATTTAATTCATTATTTTTATGACTCTAGAAATCATTTCTGATCGCGCAGGGATCAAACAAACGTGTCCTTCACACATGCAGGAAGTAATTTGCATCTGTTTAACATATGTTATTGAAGGCGTGTCAGGGGAGGTGTCTCACCTGCGCTCAGTTCCTTGTTAATTGTGATGTGCAAAAGAAATGTGCGTGGATTCAGGCGTACGCACAGTTTCATACATCTGGATATTTTTGTGCGTACGCTGTTTTCTGGATTTGACCCAACGTCAGGTTACAGTAAGAAATCCACGCAAGTCTTTGTACATGAGGCCCCAGGACAACTGCTGGTGGGCCAAATCAAATGGCTTGGTGGGCCAATTTTGGCCCGCGGGCCCCACTTTGGGAACCTCTGATTTAGAATATATCATGACTGTAAGCATACAATGCATTTATACAAGAAAGAAACATAAGTAAAATACATTCAAAACTTAAATACATGGATGGCGATTTCATTTCCCTTCAGATCTGTGTTGACAGTTTTTCTGACAAATAATTGCAGATGATACCATTTTGCCCAACTCTAATGCACATGAGTTCACACAAGGCGACAGTAATAACCGTGTACTCAAGCAAGACAATGAAGTCGATTCTCCAATCGCACTCACACAGAGCGAAGTTAATAAATGTCTATATTAGTTGCCTAAGTCTTTATTTAAAAATTGAAATAATTTGGACATATAAAGTCAATGAGATATGATTGTTAATATATGAGAGTTTTGTTTAATAAATGATTTATTAGTTCTCTCATCAGCCATTAAAGCAGTCAGTTCCTCTGTGAACAGGTGAAAGTCAGTGTAAGTCTGGAACATGCCAAACTTTCACAGCATCGCTCATCTACATGTTTAATCCCACGTGTTGCTTCATTAGAGATTTCCCACGGCAGGTGTGTGACATAAGACCAAAAGGAGCAATAACCATGATCTGACAGAACAATTAGTGAATGCTCTTCAACACGTGGCTCTGGACTTGAACTTCTCTGTGCCAATCATGACAGCGGTGATAAGAGTCTGTTAGATAAAATGAAACATCTCCATTACAACAGTTCTTATTTAAAGGTCAATAACACAAAGAGTCAAACAGATCAGGAGCAACAAGCAGTCTTTTTTTTTAAACTTGATGGAATTTATACACCCTGATCACATTCCCTACACTCCTCCGATACAAGAAAAACAAACAGCGATAAGGTGGAGAAGAAAAAGTTTTTTCCGCACCACATTTTTTACATTTTTTTTCCTCTGATTGTTTTGTTTTTCACACTTGAGGAACAACAGAGTTATCATTTCTAAATTGAAACCTTATTTCACCTTTGCTACGTAAGTGACCAAAAAAAAACTCTTGGTGAAGTTCTCAATAATCAGATCGTATTTCCTGTTAGTGTTTGTGACACACCGTATTACTAAAAATGATTTTGTAATGTTTTCTCATTTCGAAACATTCCCGAGTGAACACTTGTTGAGTGAACTGATGACACCAGTGAGTTTTCGAGAAATGAAAAACTCCTTTTAGCAAAAGTTATCAAAGTCTCACAGCGTGATTCAGTTTTATAAATGAATCCTTTGAGCAAGATGTTCCCCTTTAAATCGCTCTCTGTCACCACGGCTCAGTGTGAACCCTCTTGATATGAATCAATACTAGTGCAGTTATTTAAAAATTTACATTTTTTGCTTTTTTTAAATATAAAACAACTATGCTGATGTTCCAAATAAAATAAATTAAAACAGTCTGAAATAAGTTAACTCCATCTGAAGACACAAGGATAACAAGAAGCTTTGAAAAACAGATTAAAGTTACCATTTATTTCATTAAGACAACTCAGGAATAAAAAAAAGCAAAAACATATAATATAATTATTTGTTTTATATAAAGTATTAAATAGCATAAAGGTTTTTTTTACACTTCGGGTCACAATAACAGGTTAACATTTGTTATAAATGGCAGGAGGATAGATCAGGTAATGAAATCACTGCAAAAAATGTTTTATAAACAAAATTGAACATTTCATAAGCATAAAATCAACATTAATGACCTGATTACTGTTTGTTAGAGAACATTTACCAACTGAAGGCCATTTGTTAAAGCTCAGTTCTCATGTTCCACTTTTATCCTACATAAAACAAATAATAATAATGTGAAAATCTTCCTTGATGCTCCATTAAAATATAAAAAACATGCTTTAGTTTCAGTTCAATTTTTTCCCAGCCTTTTTGTAACTTCTTTTAAAAGCTTTAACTTTATGTTAAAACTGTTTAAGCAGCTTGCCCTGAAAAAAAATCTGTTTAGAATGAATTATTATATATTTTTTTCTATTATTTGTTGCAGAGAGTGCCTTGGAGCTAGAAGGTGCGATCTCCGGGTGGCCTTAAGACCCTTTGAAGGGGGAGGGGGGGTGGGCTGGAGGTTGGGAGGTGTCTGCCTTATCTGGTTCCCCCTTATGTGCTGTCAGTGATCCTGACTCTGGGAGTAACGAGCAAAAATGAGGTCAAACTGAAACTTAAGTGCTCAAAATGTGTCTGAATTGAAGCAAACATGTTTTGATTAAGCGTTCCAGAAGTGAGGCTCTGTAGTAAAGCTGTGACGGCTTGAATAAGAGGAAAGTTTACCTTTGGATGCATCTATTTAAAGGCACAACTCCACTACTCACAAAAAGTCCAAAGACCAGAGAGCGCTGCACAGGGAGGTGTCGGGAGAGAGGAGGAGGAGGAAGCAGAGGGAGGGATGTGTGAGACCAGTGTTTTGGATTTCTCGTTAATTCAGTGTGACCCTCTCTTTCAGTTTTTTTTTTTTTTTTGTAAACCCCTCCCACTGACCATTATCAGTACAGGCCTTATATATGCAGCCTGTTGCTGTTGTTTGTGAGTACGCAGACTTTGCAAAGGACAAGCTCAAACCACGCAGCCGACCCCACCAAACGCCATGAGAGAGTTCAAGAGCAAGGATTTCTGGAGGGCCGTTCTGGCCGAACTGGTCGGCATGACCCTCTTCATCTTCCTCAGCATCTCCACGGCCATCGGGAACCAGAACAACAGCAACCCCGACCAAGAGGTGAAGGTGTCGCTGGCCTTTGGACTGGCCATCGCAACACTGGCCCAGAGTTTGGGGCACATCAGCGGAGCCCACCTGAACCCCGCCGTCACCCTCGGGATGCTCGCCAGCTGCCAGATCAGCGTGCTCAAGGCAGTGATGTACATCGTGGCACAGATGTTGGGTTCAGTCCTGGCCAGTGGCATCGTATACGGAGCACGTCCCAACACCACCAACACACTGGGGCTCAACTCTGTGAGTATTTCCCATAATGCTCCTGTTCACTCACACAGTTTGAGATTCAAAGCTAAGGAGTTCTGAAACATTCTGTATATTTTTTTTTCTCTGTGCTGCAATTGTATCTGTCCAAAGTAAAGTGTTTTCATGAGGGAGACTGTAGGTGCTGACTTTGCAGTATTTATCTCTTTATTTGGAAGTTTTGTCATTGCATATTGCTGAGAAGTGATGACAGATGATTAAATCATGCTATAAAGACAACAGGTGCAAATAAGGAAAAGAAGATGAAAATCCAGCTCTTTGATCTCTGCAATCAGCTACATTGGGGGTTTTGCTGAACTTTTCAGTAACTCACATCTGAATAGCCCAGTTGGCACTCAGGCATCTGTGCCAAATCGCTGTCAGACATTTGGGACAATGCCAACAGTTTCTAAATAGGAAATGGTGGTGGTGATGGGAAACCATTCATCTAAATAAAACAGACTAACAGGCTATGTTTTTTTTTTTGTTCTGTTTTGTTTTTCTCTCCAACCCTCACAGCTTGCCGGTGTCACCCCCAGCCAAGGCGTGGGCATAGAGCTTCTGGCAACCTTCCAGCTTGTGCTGTGTGTCATTGCAGTCACTGATAAAAGGCGGCGTGATATCACCGGCTCAGCTCCCCTGGCCATTGGCCTCTCGGTCTGTCTGGGACACTTGGCAGCTGTAAGTTGGACCTCAGGGTCGTCCTGAAAACAGAGCAACGTTTGTCTAGAGTTAAACCACATGTTATTCGTGCGAATCTGGAGAAAACACCTCAAAGCTCATGTTTCTATCAAAAAAGCTAACGATATGTCTTTATTGCTTCGTTGCAGATCAGCTACACCGGCTGTGGCATCAATCCCGCCCGGTCCTTTGGTCCAGCTTTGATCCTGAATGACTTCACAAACCACTGGGTAGGTCATAAAAAGAAACACACACAYGTAAATCTGCATGCACACTCCATGTTGAGCTCAAATATTTCAGTTACTCACTAACAGGCAACGCAGCTACGCAAGGTAATGAGTTAATCAATATTCAGTTTGCATTAGACTCTGACGTAGGGAAGCCTTCCGAACTAGCCTGGACCTTTTTTCTTTATTTCTGTGTGGAAAACAATGTCTCGCACAGAGACTGATCAGAGTTGTCYCTTCCAGGTGTACTGGGTGGGTCCGATGTGTGGCGGAGTAGCAGCGGCTCTCATATATGACTTCTTGCTGTCCCCCAAATTCGACGACTTCCCCGACCGCATGAAGGTCCTGGTTAGCGGTCCAGTTGGCGACTATGACGTCAACGGAGGCAACGACACCACTGTGGAGATGGCGTCAAAATAGTTACAGACACTGAAAGCTAATGTACAGGTCTATACTCTTGTAAAAAATATACATACAGAAAAAACTTCAGTCTTGAGTTTAATGTGTGTTTTAGTATTTTGGTGTTGTTTTTAAATACCAGTGAGGATTGTTTTCTACGGGTCATTTTAGTGTCACATTCTTATTAACTCGTTTTCAATGACCCGAGTACTAACTTATCATCCAAACTGCAGCTCAAACGTTTGGATCGAAGGTCTTAACAAAGCAGAGTGTGAAACACTGTTCCCTTATCAGTATTCTGTGTTGAGCCATATTTTGTTTGTATATTTCAACATATCTGTATCACTTCTTGTTTCGAATAAATAATATGTTCCATGTGCACTTAAATGTCTTACACTTTTATATGTAAAATAAAAAAACACTGGATGTGAAAAGGTGTCAGTCTTTGCTCTTCGTTTTTGTAGATGTTGTAAAAAAATCACCATAAACCTGCCATAAAACACAAACATTTTAGATGTGTGGACACGTGCAAAAGAGTGTCAACTTCAATGAAAGTAAAACTCTGTTGTTGCAACAATGCTTCTTGGTAATAAATCTTGATTGGCAATAACTGAGGGAACCAGAAGCTCGAAACAAACGTCAACGGCTCTGCTGCTCGTCCAACAAATGCATGTTCCTTACAAACGTGGCGCCATTTAAAAGCACAGAGTGTAGGATTTTGTCAATTCTTTTAGCCAAAATTGAGATAATCACTAATGACAATAATAAAAAAACATGTCTAATCATTGCAGATAAAGACCTTGTTTTATTATTTTTACCTAATAAAAAGCTGTTTATATCTCCATGGTCGCAGGTCGCCCTACAGGCAGCCGCCATCTTGCACCGCCATCTTGTCTATGAAGGCTCATGAAGGACAAACTGCGGTGGCGGCGTCAAAAACGGTTTTAGTTGTAATACTATAAATGTAATATTTGTTGTCTGTCATTGTAACTGGGATAATTTTACTTATTAAAGCTCATAATCTTACAACTTGAAACATCACTAGCCCTGAAGCTGCTAGTAGACATGGCGGTTGGAATTATCAAAGGTTTTTGACACCTGAGAGACACCGTAGCAACTCCTTTGCGTTTGGAAGKGGGGGAGGACCAGGGAGGATGATTCAACCACTCAACCACTAGATTTCGCTGAAAACAACAAATCCTACACACTGTGCCTTTAAATGGGAAATTAACAAGCTTTCCAACAATATGAGACTTATTGCCAAGAGACGTTTGCGAAAAAAATCTACCAAACACTGGGTAAAACACACATTTTGTAAAGAAACTACACATTTAAAATGAGGTTGAATAATCTGTTCATCGTTTATTTGGGAAATTATCAAACAGCAAACAAAAGAAGCTTAGTCGGCTTTTGGTTCTTAATTTTGACATTTAGTTTGAAATATCTTCAGCTGAAACACAATGTAGGATTTGGAAGATTCCACTAACTCCTTCAACCACATCTGCTTGTTTTTCTGTGTTGCCCTTTAACACAGATTGGAGCAAAAGACAAATAAAGAATAACTCAGTAGTCGAGGATTAATTACTTTTTAATAACACTTCCTATTCACGGTAACAATGGAAAAAATCTCAGCTCGTTCACTGCAAAACCAAGTCTCGCACTTAAAACGTTTTGTCTTGTTTTGAGACTGATATAAACAAGAGCAGAATGTGTCCCATTATTAATCTTGTTAGCTTATTTCAAGAAGTTGTACCAAGTGAAATTGTCTTAATGCGCTGGCGGATTATTTTGTTTAATTTGAGACGATTCAGACTTTAATCTAGTATTTTTAAACTTATTTTACGTGGTTAATTTTTGCAGTATTGGGAGGGACACCGCTTCGTTCCTGCCCCCTTATATCCTAAAAAGAACTAAAAAAAATAAAGAAATAATATAAAAAACAGTTCTTGGCACATTTCAAACTGACTTACAGGCAGAATTTGTATTTCTTTGACAAGCTGCCTGCTAAGAGCTCGTGGGCTGGGATGGAGTCCAGATTTTATCTGAATGTTGTTAAAACGATCGGATCTTAATCCTCCAAGTCCAACATGCTCTACTGTAACCCGAGCCCCTTCTACCACTTCCACCTGCTGGCATTCCTGTTGTCTACACAGGGATGATAAGCTGCCTGTTTAATTCATGGCCTGTCTTCAGATTTTATTTTTATCTTGTCCTTCTTTGATTTGTTTGCCTATATGTTCACCCGTGGCTGAGTCTGACCTGATGAAGGACTTTTGCTGTTTCTCCTCTACTTACTTGATGTTTTTCTATTCAAGTATGTTTTTTTTTCTGCTATACACACCTCATTGTATCATTATGGCTTTTTCATTTTAGACAGATCACCTCAGGTGTWAAATATCTGTTAAAGAGACTCGAGGCCCAAAAGTCCAAATCTGAGATTTGTGAGATTTTCCAAATTGTGAAAGCTCTTGGGGTGAGTTTACATTTGCAAACTCTGAGGAAAAATCTTTAGAATCGCACTTCTGTGCCCTATCGGTCGTTCCTTGAGTTTCTATTTGCATGTGAGGCCCTCTGTTTTCCACAAGCAAAGATATGTGAGTAACCTTCCTTTTCATTGTTTGAGTTAGGCTGTATTGATCGCTCTGCCTTTATGCCTCTATTTTCTCCTCTGTTTGTCTTTCCTCCATCTCACTTTTCTCTGCTTCCCTTTTTCATTAAGGCACATGTTGGAATCTGCTGCACTTAAGAATTCAAGGACCTGTAGGACCGTAAGTGCCATTTGTGAATTGTTTTCTAACTGTATTATTCTCAGACCACCCTGACATCACTCCTGGAAGTACTCTTTCCAGGAGCAACTTTTCTTTGAATTCCTTGTCATAATTTTGCAGGGCGTTCAAACTCTTGAATTGGCGTTGCCGGTTTTCAAGGAAGTACTAATTTTCCTAGAACTTCAGGTCCCTTTTTCAAGGAATCCTTTTGGCTCCACCTATCTATTATTGGTAGTTTGTTCAGAAAAACTTTGTTTTTATATATATATTTGAAAACTTTATAAGTAGTTTAGATCAGCCTTGATCTGATGAAAATATATAAAGTTTGTTTGCGTCGTTCTGCCACCTGTAAAACCTCTTTCTCATGATAGTTCATCATGTTGGGTGGTAACAGACCAGTAACAGTTCTAAGAAACGTGTGATGGGAAATATGGGATTGCTAATTTTAGGAGCTATATTTAAGGAAAACAGCAGAGGCTCAGTAGCAGTACTTTGCTGTACAGAGCAACTGCACCTGGGAATGTAATATTTTGGCCTCAATTCAAACTTTTGACCAAGAATTTTATTATCAGCTACAAATGGATTCAGTGAACAACAAAATCATCACCAGGTAGCATGACTTTTTTTGTGGTTACACTTGCAAATGAATGATTTTACTAGATTTTCATCTTGTTCAAGTGCACAGAAATTTTCAGCAGAAGCTGAAAGTATCATTTTGCCTTTTTTAATAGATTGGCAGTATTTTAATTAAAGACTTGACTTGCCTCCACTTCTACATAATTAAATTGTCTGGAACGTTTTCATCACCAGTCATCAGGACCCCTGCTACATCCCAAAAAGTCCATCTTAATGGCATTGTTTGTCTTTGGAGGATTAGATTTTGGTTTTCAATGAGTTAATATTGCCTTATATCTGAAAGTCAGAGGCTGTGAACATTGTAAGTCAGTGGTGTGTGTGTGTGTATGTGCGTGCGTGCGTGCGTGCGTGCGTGTGTGCGTGTGTGTGTGTGTGTATGCACATGACAAGGTGCTCCCACTGGCACA
>NW_013952408.1:820133-824198 GCF_001266775.1 Austrofundulus limnaeus | reverse complement strand
CCTATATATATATATCATAGGAGGGATAGCTATGCTGGCTTCGTATGAGTCTCACACAGTTTCTGAATATAAAAAGCAAACTAACAGGATTTTGGTTGTCTTTTACTTGCTAAAACAATGTGGCCCAAATGCAGCTCGAATCTGATCTGAATGTGGTCGCAGTGATTCCATCTCAGCCCTGTCACTTCCACATGACTCAGACCTTCCATAATGTCTCCCACACTAAATGTTYCTCATTCTTATATCAGCAGAGAAGACCTGTGTGCTTTAATATGTTTCCTCCCTTTGGGTTTCAGTTGTTTGTTTTGGGGCTCTAGTCTCTTTGCAAATCAGCAAACCATATGTGATCGATACTTCTTTTATTGYTAATAATGACAGCAGGTGTAGGTAAGCTTATATCATGTGATTGCTTTGTTTTTTCTTTATTATGTTTAGGTTTAGATATTAGAAAGCAATGGGTTAAGGAGAGCAATAAACATTTACATGGTTAGGTTTAGTTGGAAAAGTAACATTATGTTAAAAGAACTATATAGCTTGCATTAAAACACACTTATACTGCATTAAATGTTATTTTTATGGTTTACTGACTGTTTTGAACCCTCCATTGTTTTCAAATGGTAATGAAAAACGTTTAAATTCTTTACACCACACAAGATAAAAAACAAAAGAAAAATGGAAGTGAATTATTTGTTGGCTTGACATGAATTAACTTCTCKGAAACAAACGTTTACTGGAGTCTATTGTTTTGACTTGCCTATCAGTGCAAAACCTTCAGTTCAGTTATGACTGTGCTCTTTGTGCACAGGATGACATTTCGTGTTCAGCCTCTGACTTTGTTACCTCAGGAAAACCTTTMCTCTGGTTAAGTAATAAGAAATGCTAAAGGGTAAAGCAATAACATCATTCAAGATATTGTAATTTGGCTCCAAAATTATAAATATGCAATATTTAAAAAAATTGCACACTGTATGTTGGGCAGTGTTCTAAGTTAAAYGCTTTTCATGCACGCTTGTTTTGCAATTTAGATGAAATTATGTTAAAGATAATGCAGCAAATATTGATGCCGCAAAAAACGTGCAAGTATGTTAGTTTGATAGGATAAATGAAGGARTCGGAGCAGTGTAGCCAAAAGCAGAAGGCGTACTTTTAAAAAAAAGCTTCATCCTGAGAGGAAGACAGGATGTGACATGTTAACCTATCATTTTTTTTAGCAGAAAAAGCATATAGTGGGCTGTTTTTGTCATGACTTCAAAAGGTCAAATTTCCTTTACGGCAGCAAATGACTGATGTCAACTTCAATGCAATCAACGACACTTAAAATAGAACAACTGAAGCATTGGCCAGGAAAACATTTGACATGACTTTAACATGAAGTTTGTCTCTTACACAAAATTTTAAAAACACATCCATACAGAAAATGACCTCAAAGGCCATTTTCAGTTTTGTTTTTTATTTTATTTTATTTTATTTTATCTTATTTTGTTTTATTTTATTTTATTTTATTTTATTTATTGCAGCTTACATTAACATGGCATCATTTTGACGAGTTTAGTTAAGCTTATTTAAAGTATTTTTCAGCACAGCCCAAATACTTGGAACAGATTTAAGTACAGAAATCTGGTGAGTAATTTGTACACAAAAACTGTGTTTTAAACTGGACTTCTTTTTTCATAATTTATGCTGAAACTGTCCCCTCGTGTGATGAATTAAAGAGTRCGGTTATCTGAAACTTATTCATCATTACAGTTTTCCAATGAGTGGGTCTTATCTGTTTCGCTAAATCTATGATGTGTCATGTTTTTAGCAAATAAGCTATTCTTTTTAATATTACAAAACAGATGATGTCAAAGATTATTTAAGCTTTTTTTCCTGTTTAATCCATTAACAGCAAACAGCTCCGCCTTCAGCTGAACTGGAAAAGTACTGAGACGTGAAGGCTCACCTGTTCTTAATCAGGACTAATTTTTTCTCTCAGTCCTAAGGACAGGTGAACGTTACCTGCATGCTGCAACTTCCCCTGTAGAACTGCTGGTGGAAGCAGGTTTCTGTGCGTCAGTTAAAAGCCACAGAAGCTTTGTCTGAGCAGCCATGTTGGAGATCAAACTGTGGGCTTTCTGGAGGGCCGTTCTCGCCGAATGTTTGGGAGTGATCTTCTTTGTTTTCACTGGCCTCTCTGCAGCGATAGGAAGCCACAATAACTCCTTTCCTGACCAGGAGTTAAAAGTGGCTTTCGCCTTTGGTTTGGCTGCTGCCACGCTGACGCAGTGCACACGCCACGTGAGCGGCGCTCACCTGAACCCTGCCGTCACCTTGGGCCTGCTGGCCACCTGCCAGATCAGTTTTCTCAGGGCCTTTTTCTACATGCTAGCTCAGATGTTGGGTGCTGTGGCTGGCAGTGCTATTGTGTATGGTGTCAGGCCAGCAAACACAGACTCCCTTGGTGTTAACAAGGTAAGAATGGATCCATGTGTATCCAATTTATTTGTGCAAATTTGTAACAAATTACATTTAATCCAAAGACTGGATGGTATTTAGAGGAKTGTTTTCAGCCAAATCTGGGTAATGTGAAAGTGGTGTCCTGTGCTCTGCCTTATTGGTGAACAGCTGGTGGTTGTTTTRATTTAAATGACAAACTTGTGCTATCACTTAGCATGTTTGTGTGCAGTTAAGGGTCTCTTGCCATAGGGTTAAACAGGTAATTGAGATGTTTTTAAAGAACTGTTGTAGATCACTCTCAAAGTAAAATAACTTGGAAAAAAATTACTTTTGGTGAGCTAACCGCTAGGCTGAGTGAAGCAAAACTGAAGGGTCCATTTAGCATCACAAATAATCCAGCAGAAATGTTTATCTATGTCCCTAAAGGCTTCACCAAAGGAGCTACAGCTAGTCACTGCTGTTTGCGCTTGCAAATCTTAGAATTAAATGTAAAGGTTTATAAAATGGCCTCAGATACACTGCAAAAAATGTCCACCTAACCAAGTTTTAAAATCTTATATCCAGCCAAAAAATATCTTTTTGATCTTGTTTTGAGACTGATTTACTAAACAAGAACTGATTGTGTAAGAATAATAATCTTGTTTTCAGATTGTGTAAGATTATTGGTCCTGTTAGCCTGAAAATTTGACTCAAATTAAGTCAAAATATCTGCCAATGGACTAAAAGTTTTACTTGGTAAGACTTCTTGAAATACTTGATAATTTTTTTCTTATTTCAAGTATCTTGCCAAGTAAAATTTTCTTAGTCCACTGGCAGATATTTTGACTTAATTTGAGTCAAATTTTCAGGCTAACAAGACAAATAATCTTACACATTCTGAAAACAAGATTATTCTTACACAATCAGTTCTTGTTTAGTAAATCAGTCTTAAAACAAGATCAAAAAGAATTTTTGGCTGGATATAAGATTTTAAAACTTGGTAAGATGGACAGTTTTTGCAGTGTAGCTGTGAGCTAATACTTCAGAGTTTGAAATTTTCAACATCTTTGTGATTTTGTTCAGCTTCTGCTTTCAGAACACTACAGGCTTTGAAGCGATGCTGTTTAGGCTGTCGCTTTTCATGCTTTAATTTCTTCCTAGATAATTCAGTACCACACTGCAAGAAATGTCCACCTAACCCAGTTTTCAAATCTTATTTCCAGTCAAAACATCTTTTTGATCTTGTTTTGAGACTCATTGACTAACTGATTGTGTAAGAAGAATAATCTTGTTTTCAGAATGTAAGATTTATCAGTCTGAAAATTTCACTCGAATTAAGTCAAACATTTCTGCCAATGGAGTAAGAAAATTTTACTTGGAAAGATTCTTGAAATACTTGATTTGACTCAATTTTTCCTTTCAAGAAGACAAGAAGACAGTTGAAACAGAAATTATACATTTGTTCAAAAATTAGATCCAATCTGACATCTTCTGTTTCAAATATCTATCTTCATGCCATTATACTCTCAACTATGTCGTACTGTTTACCTGTTTGGTCTCTTACAACAAATGAAATCTTAGAACCCATAATAATCTTGTCTGCCATCTGCTGGACACTTTTTGTTGTGCTCATATTTAGACGTCCTATTT
>NW_013952408.1:781387-819880 GCF_001266775.1 Austrofundulus limnaeus | reverse complement strand
AGTGTTTTATGTGCTGCAGAACAGGAACCTGCTGTAAAACAGCAATTATGCTGAGTCAGGCTTGATTTTTTTAGTAATCTTTTCCAGTTAAATCAAATCAATCAAAACTTGGTAAGATGGACAGTTTTTGCAGTGCACTGCAAGTTGCTGAACATTCCCATCACTGATCTGAAACTTCACGTGTTTTTTTTTTTTTCTTGTCCGTGTAGCTAAATGGAATCACCCCTGGTCAAGGCTTTGGCTTTGAATTCCTGCTCAGCCTTCAGCTGGTCTTGTGTGTGCTAACGGTCTCTGACAAAAGGCGAAACGTTGGCCARTATGCACCTCTGGCGTACGGGCTGTCTGTTGCGGCGGGACATCTTGCTGGGGTGAGTCAGTTGAAATATTCCTTTAGTTCCCCTGTCCTTTGTTCTTTCTCTCAGGCAACAAAAGGCTGGTGTGTGAACTGTTAGTCAACCTTGCACTGTGCTAATGAATAGCCCGAAAATTGTTTTCTCTGATATGGTTTGCAGATCCGCTACACAGGATGCGGTATCAACCCAGCTCGATCGTTTGGGCCAGCACTCATTCTGCTGTCTTTCGATGATCATTGGGTATGTTTTGTGGAGCTGAAGATGAAATTTCTGCAGTTTTATTTTTTTTTTATATAAATTGAGCATATTGGATGTTTCTGTGTCCCGATTTTCTCCAGGTGTACTGGGCTGGACCGATGAGTGCTGGTGTGGTGGCAGCGCTTCTCTATAATTACCTGCTGGCTCCCAGAGAGGAGCGTTTCAGTGAGCAGGCGAGGGCCTTGCTTTGCTGTGGCTGGGAAGATGACGAAGAAGAAGAAGAAGGAACGACTACTGAGCCTCTTGTAGGAGAAGCAAAGGATGCAGAATGATAGTGGCTGCTCTGGGGGTGAAAAAAGCACTGTAGAATTTTTTTTTTTTGAGTTTTTGTTTTTCAATAAAAAGTTGTATAATACTTCTATGGAGCACTTTTTTGGGGTGCTCTAAGGACAAAATGTGACTATACTGAAGTACCTGCAAGTATGTAGAAATTAAATCAACTTTATTTACAGTTCATTTAAAGAAAAGTGTTGGTCAACCTGGTTTCTAAAGAAATATCAGAACTAATTGCTTATGTGAATGAATGGGAAAACTGAGATTTAGAATAATAGAAAAGGGCGGCCACCTGAAATCTTAAGCTACTGACAGCACTGATTCAGAGCAGCTTCATATTTCAGTGTCAACTGTGACTTCATATGGCAAAATAGGAATGTTACAGCCTCTACGCTGTCAGTCACAACTGGATTTTCAGCGCCATTTTTGCAGCAGAAGGTGAAATATTCCAGCCTTTTTGACTTTTGCAGATTCTTAACAATTCCTGACATTTTGAGGACTTTATTTGCTGTACACATATCAGGTGACCTTAAGTTAAATTTATTTTGGTAATATTTTCTTCAGGTTGCTGACCCTCACTGCTTTTGTTTAATGCATCTCTACCTTAACTGATCTGACAGGCTTTTCCTCTATGTGACTGTCTGTGTAGAGGTTGTGCCAGGAATTCATCAAATCACAGCCACAGAATGCAACTTGTTGCACATGAAGCTGAGAGAAAATCAGCTTCAAAGGACTAAAAGTTTTTTTTTTCTGGGGAAGATTGGCAATCTAGTGTTTTGCAGGGGGAGGAAAAAGTGGTCACATTTTCTAAAATGGATAAAACTGTTTTTAAATTAAAATTGTTTGTTTTCGGAGGGATTTTAAAAAAATTAAAAGCTTCAAAGAATTTATGCAAGATTTGGTATTTGACATGCATGTGCAAAGTGCATGTTCCTAAAGACGTTTGCCAAGGTTGACTAGCTCTGGTGGCCATCTTGATTTGAGTTGACTCTGAAAGTTAGGTTTAAATGTGAAGTCTATGATTTTCATGAAAAATTTCCTGTTTTATATTTTGCTGACATAATTAGATTGTCCAACTTTCATGGCAATGGCCAATAATGAAAGTACTTTTATTACTTTATAGCAAGTTGCAATCCAGTATTAGCTGAGTAAACGTGTTTTGCAGCTGACCCATACTGTACAATTTTTTTTTAAACGTGGATGGGCTGAATGCACATAAAACACTTTAAATTCTTACTATGATAATCACGATTGGACATGATTTGGTCATCGCGGGGATTTCCTTCCTGGTTTGGTTACAAAATTGTTTGTCACACACTGCTCCATTCTCCTCTTATTTTATGGCTGGTAGATATTTGACGCATTCAGACTAATCGTTACAAAACCATCAGATGACTTTAGATTTCAGAACTGAATAATGACCAACAGGAAAATTTTCTTACAGCAATTTAACCAAGGTTGTTTGGAACGCAGACGTTGCTTGAGCACCAGTGAGGATGGTTGGATGCACATCGCTGTGATTTCCTGTGTTTGACATGACCAGGGACAATTGTATAAAACTTCCAGAAAGTAATCATTGGGTTTAATTTCTGAGCACAACTCAGTTCAAGAGAGCCGCCACAGCTAATCAGCTACTGCCAACACAAAAATGTCTCAATCGTTCAGATATTAAGCTGAAATTAGACGTGGTTGTAGCTGAACTTTTGAAGTCTAATCAATTCTAGATGGCCACTACACCTAAATCACATTAGCCACCACAAAACTGCTGATAACCCAATCAACTGTGCAGGTATTTTGATAAATTCTGGTGCAGTTGTTGAATGCTATCCTCAACACATATATTAAGGACAGACAGATCAACTAAGCTTTTGCAGAGTTGCATAAGATTGCACATTTCATTCCCAAATTTTATGGTTTCTTATCACGATGAACTAATTTTAGTTTGAAACGGAGGCATGAAATGTAGAGGATGATATGCATTCCTACACATTTAGTTATGGCAACTTTAATGCAAGTATTGAAGGGTTCAACTCTGCTTTTTATCAAATTTTAATGCAGCGTTAAGAAAGGTATTTAATATAGAAAAATGTTAAAGGAAGAATAAAAGGTTTTGGTGGGTGAAGTAATCCAATTTAAATGCAACATGTGGCTCGACCTCGATCAGAAATTTGGACTTTCATCTCAATGATCATTTGCCTTTTATATGGTTCATCTTCTCAATGTGGGAATGACGCATCTTTYCAGGTTTTATGATAGAATTTCAGAGGCCATCATGTGAGAGGAGSCAGTTCCAAACCTCCTTCCTTTGTGTGTTTAACCTCAGAGGTCAGAGCATTGTGTTCAGCCCCTTGTTTTGAAATTTGTCTCCACCAACATGGACAATGTTCGTTTTGTTTCGCTTCAGTCATTTTGCTCAKCAAATTATTTGGCTCTCATCTTCAACTTGATTAGTTTGAAACTTGGCAGTAGTCGGTTTTCACCATGGTTCTCTCATATTTCGTCTAGCAAAGATAAACAAATGAAGACCTAGATTTGACCCGATTAAAGCAAATTTCACAAGTAGCTATGCTAAAGCAGGCATTTACATATATCATTTAATCAAAATGTTTGCAATGCTGTTTTTTTTCTTGAAATACGGTAACAGATAAACAGAAAGAAATAAAATTTGCTTTTTTTGAGTGAATCTCACCGTGTTAAACAGTAAACACTGGAACATAATGTATCTGATGACATGTACAAACTGCAACATTATTAAATCAGCCCACAGCTGAATATTTGCACATACTGTTATTGGTTCATTTCTGTAAAATATCCAGAAAAAGGAGTTGGAATTTCCAGAATAGGAGAGTTTGTCAAAAAAAAAGTTGCTAATCAGCAGATTTTATAGTGACTGCAAAATGTTTCAAATGTTTGTGAGCTTTTTAGGATACAGTTTTTAAACATCATTAAATCAGACTTCTTTATAGATTTATGTTATTTGTGTTCTTTAAAAACAAGTATTTACACTTTTTGGTCTATATTTTTCAGTAAATCTGTGCATTTGAACAACTTTTTGCTGTCAAAATGTGCAACCGTTGTAAACAAAAATGACTAACTCTCAGCTGTCTAGCTCTTCCTTTCTGTTAGAATGAGATTATATTTTAACCAGTTAATTAGCGCTTTCACTTCATGTCTTGAATTTTGTGACCCATGCCTAAATGTAAGTCAGCAACTCTGGAGAAGTTTTTTTTGTTTTGTTTTTATTACAAGGTGTATAAAGCAAAGATGAAGAAACATATACCTCTATAATGAGACCAGAATCTTTGAGCTTTCAGTAAAAAGGTTTCTCAATCTTTTTGCGTTAGCCTGATCCTGAAACCACCCACATTTCATCTTCAGCTCTGTCTCCAGACACTGACTGATGCGAAACCCTTATCTACAGGTTTCTCGCCAGCCTTACTCTCTTTCTGCTTTTCATCAGCTTTTCTGGCAACAATCTGACAAAGGTCATGTCAGTTAAGGGGTGTGTGAGAAAAGAAGGTGCAAAACACTTCTCACTTCCTGTTTTTTATGAGCGTAGCACCTGAAGTCCTTCTGACCCTACCTACATATCACAACTTCATTGTTCTATTTTTTTTTTTCAAAAACAATGCAGGCATGACAACAAAAACACTTTGCAACACTTTGGTCACAAACTTGTCAAAATTCACAGAAAGTGAATAACTCGTTTTATTATAAACCTATAAAACATGAGTCAAAAAAACAGACCTTGGTGTTCCTCTTTGGCTGMGGACAACATAAGTTTAATGATTTCCGTCTCAGTTTAGTGACCCAGTTGTTTTTATTTTAATTCATTTATTCATTTTGTTTAAAAATAAAAATTGTATACACAAAAAAATCACATTGCCCCCCTTTTCCTAAATAATTTTAAGCAACAATAAGAAACAAAACGAAATAAAAACTTCAATTCCTTTTCAAACAACAACTTTTGATATAAAAAGGAAAAAAATTGTATAGGTCTTAAAGAAGAACCCGTCCAGAAGACCTATACAATTTTTTTTCCTTTTGATTTTTTACCTGGATTACTGAGATGCATCAGAAACTTTTGATATACATTATACAATTTCATATTTCTTTAACAAACTTATTTTTTATCATTCTCTTAAACAAACACATTGAACCAACATTTTTATAATCCCTTTCCAGATTATTCCACAATCTTATTCCTTAAACTGAAGTACACCAGTTCTTCATATTTGTTTGAATTTTAGATTTTATAAACATCTCAAATCCCTTAAGATTATATAAACTCTCTCTCTAAACAAAATGTAACTGGATGTTTAAGGTAAAAAGAAAATTCATAATCTGCAAGATATCATAATCAACCAACTCATAAAATTTTAATAATTTCAATTTACAAAATAATATATTTGATGGGTGACAGTAATGTTTTCTGGTGATAATTCTAATGGCTCTTTTTCTGTAAAATAAAATAGGATTTGTGATTGTTTTGCACGCTTTACCCCAGACTTCAACACACATAGATTCTAATGTTCTAATGTGTTCTAATGTTAAATGTGACATTGTCTAACAGTATTGTGTCAAAGACTCTATGTCCTGCAGCACAATTCTGTTACAGTTTCAATGATCAGAACATGAGGAAATGCACACCAAGACAGGAACACATGCAGAAAACATACAAAATGGCCAATGTGACCTCTGCAAAACCAACTATCATTAACAATAAACGTTAGCAATAAAATCAGCTGTTTTTATCTCTATCTTATATAAATCAATTAAATTTAATCACAACAGTATAACATATGGTGAACCAAACTTTTAGTTTTAGTGAATTTAATCATGAATTGAAAACAAATATTTGAAGTAGTGTCAGTTAAACAGAACTCACTTGTCAGGTGTAAATAAATATAAATTATTACCCAAATAAAAAAGAATTTGTATACACTGATAAGCATCCTCTGTGTTTATGATGTAATGTGTAAAGAGCCTTAACTACAACAGAAGAAATAACGTGCAACACTGTCACCATGTGGTCAAGACTGGATTTCTGCTCATCACCCTAATGTTATAACAATCATGTATGAAAAAGAAGAATAGCATTACACAAACCTACCCCTTTTTAATATGTATTACAGACTATTATAATCACAGTAAAAGGATGGATTTCTTTCTCTGGTTTAGTCCTGGAGTATAATTTTCATTTTATTTTTTTAATCTAACAATTATTTGGAACCTTTTTTTATCTTATTTTACGTCTAAACAAACATACATATATTTTTACATGTAGCCTACTTAAAAGTATTCAAACAAAAACACATTTTGAAAATCTGCTCCTGAAATAAAAAATGATTTTAGTTTGAAAGGCTCGCTTTGGAACCGGAAGTAGTGTTTTGGCTTTTCCGGTTGTAAAGATGTCTCCGTCCTTGTTCAATTTTGTCGACGCTAAAGAGAAATTTACGGTGAGAATTGAGAGCTTTGTACTTTTTTATTTAAAAAGTCCGTTCGTTTTTACAATATGTTGTTTACAGAGACGTAGTAAAGTTTTTTTTTTTTTCGGTGAAGGTTCCGGTGTGTTCTTTTATGTTGACATAGCATGTAGCAAATGAAGCTAAGCTAAAGAAGGCTGCCTTCCTTATGTTCACTATTATGTCATAATATTCTTTTTCCCCACTTTCACACAACTACAGGCTGCTGCTAGACATGCACTGGGTGGTAAAACCTGCAAACAGTTAGTTAATGTGTTTAATCAGATCCCCGGAAAGTAAGTTCTGCTCCTTTCCAATTTTAGTCTTATTTGTCATAAKTTTTAGGTCGTACTTTAATGTTGTTTAAACAGCCAACTAAACTTTGATGTTCCATCTTGTTACAGTGAAACAGAAAAAAAGACCACATTGGACCAGGCTTTGAGAGGTGTTCTTGGGGATCAGATTGTAAGAGCTAATGTTTTATATAATGTTTTCTTGTTAAATCGGATATCTTATTGGCAGTCAAAACCCCTAAATAATACGTTGTTCTACAGGAAGAGCAGAAGGCAAACTGTGATGACTACCTGTCTCTCATTGACCTGAGTATCCACGCTGTTACTGAGGGTATGTCAGTAATACTCTGTACTGTATATAGTTTTATCCCACATATTTTTTTTTACAATACTTTATGTAACGTTAATTAAAGAAGGCTGGTCAGTAGTGAAACATATCAGATGAAAATGCTGAGGATTAAATTCAGTAACTTTGTCATTAACTATTAGACGAACATGTTTGTTTGATTTTCTTTTAAATGCGAGCGCACATTAGTTTTCTTCCTGCTGAAATTATAAGAATACCAGATTAGTAAAAGGTACAACGAGTGTTCAATCCAAAGTTTTTTTTTTTTAATGATTTGCTGTTCTGCGTCCGTGTTCCCACAGGTATCTGCTCGGCCACAGCTCCTTTTGTCCTGCTGGGAGACGTGCTGGACTGTCTTCCTCTTGACCTTTGTGACAAAATATTCTCTTTCGTGGAGGAAAATGTCTCTACGTGGAAATCGGTACAKAAATGGTTCCTTTATTTTCCCCTGCTAAAGGCAGCAGAAACATAAGAATTTCATGTTTCGTGTTGGACGGCTGTGGCTGAGAAGTTTCTCTGATGCGAGAGTTGGCGGTTTGATTCCACCACTACTCAGTCTTATGATGAAGTGTCCCATCAGAATGGGATCTAAAGCACTGATTGATTTATCTGTATTGGCTTTGTGGAGAGATCTAATGGAGTGCAGAAGTAATGTGTGAGTGGGTAAATTAGAGCTCAGATTGTAGTATAAAGTGCTTTGAGTATCCTGTTTGGATAGAAAGGCTTTACATTAGTACAGTCCATTTACCATTTCTGTACTCTTTTCTCCAGAACTCCTTTTATACCGCAGGGAAGAACTATTTGCTGAGGATGTGTAACGGTAAAGCTCTTACATCATTCTTGGTGTTGCACAAGACAATTTTATCTTCTAAAAGCAAATATTTCATGACTTTCTTTTCCTTCGCTATAGATCTTTTAAGGAGGCTGTCCAAATCTCAGAACACAGTATTCTGTGGAAGAATCCAGCTTTTCCTGGCCCGGCTCTTTCCTTTGTCGGAAAAATCGGGTAAGGTTACAAATATCTAATTTTGTAACTGCATCAACTACGCTGCTTAAAAAATGTTGTAGTCTGACCAATTACATCCATGTTTTTTACGTTTTCATCCAGGCCTCAACCTACAGAGCCAGTTTAACTTGGACAACGTGACAGTGTTTAACAAAAATGAACAGGAAACCACTCTTGGACAGAAGGTGACGTGTTACAATCTGATTAATATAAATATTTTAAATTAAGTTCATAAAGGTTTATTTTTTATGCTGTTATGTTTATTGCAGGCGGATGAAAAAGAAGATAGTATGGAGGTGGAGGAAGGGGAAATGGGGGAGGATGATGCTCCTGCACCATGGTGAGTGGATGTCTTTTGTTCATAATTTGTCACTATAATTGCTCATTTTTTTAAAATACCTTTAAGTAAATCTGATCTATTTTTTCCTAGTTCTATTCCAATCGACTACAACCTGTACAGAAAGTTCTGGATGTTGCAGGACTACTTTAGAAATCCATTGCAGTGCTATGAAAAGTTCTCATGGATAACATTTGTTAAGGTAAYGCACCTCTCTGCAGAGCCAGAAAAATGCTTTTCTGCTAAAATGTGCTTTTGTTCCCWTGACAGATAAATATCTGAGAGAGGGTTRAAAATAACAAGCTTACCACCTGCATTTGTTGCCTTTTTCCCCCCTGYTCAGTACTCAGACGAGACCCTTGCAGTGTTCAAGAGTTACAAGCTGGACGACATGCAGGCTTCTAAGAGGAAGATGGAGGAGCTGAGAGGATCTGATGGGAAACATGTTTATTTTGCCAAGTTCCTCACAAGTGAGAAGGTGTGAAACTTCATCTAAATTTCATACGTTGTTCAAATAAGCTGCTTCCTTTATTGCATTTATTGAAATTTTACATCTGGATTAAATGTGTTGTCTGTTTTTATCTAGATTTATTAAAAAAAACCTCTTTGTTCTTTATCTGCAGTTGATGGACTTACAGCTCAGCGACAGCAACTTCAGGCGTCACATCCTGGTACAATATCTCATCCTCTTTCAGTACCTGAAGGGGCAGGTCAAATTTAAAAGGTGAAACGCATCTCTGTACTCACTTTAAACAAAAAAATAATAACATTTTTTTACACGCTTTAGTTGTAAGAAAACTAATGGTTTGTTTTTGTTTAGCTCCAGCTGCGTTTTGAATGACGACCAAAATACATGGATTGAAGAYACAACAAAGCTGGTGTATCAGGTCAGTTAACAGATATAAAGTGTACGGAYTGGACTGTGTTTATCTGTATTGATCTGAATGTAGTTGGATCTAAATACATTTCAATGGGAAGTAAAATCCTCTGATCTAATTAAATAAAGACACACAATTTCTCTGTTTGCAAAGAGAAAACTGTGCAATGAAAATAAGTTATTCAATTAAAGTTTTAATTGAAGTCCAGATAATGTTTTGTTTATCCTAGAGATACTTTGGAACATTTTTACTTTTAACACTTTATATTGTAGAAACTTTTGCAATCTGGGTCTGTACCTGAACATACAAACATCATATATATTTTATAGTTATTACTATGACAGGCATAAGACAAAGCTTTATACTCTAACAGAAATTATCATAGCATTTGTAGGATTCTGACTCTACATAAGATCATATTAGTCATTTTTTCTTTTTTTTGTCTTGTAGCTGCTGAGAGAAATTCCTCCTGATGGAGATAAATTTGCCACCATGGTCGAGGTAAGAGTTCCCCTTCAGAAACACAAACTCCATATTTATGTTCTGTTTTGTGTTCATGGTGGAGTTTGTTGTGCTCTGGTCCAACTAGAAATGTTTGTGACTCTGAATCTCATCTCTGACAGCACATCCTCAACACAGAGGAAAACTGGAACGCCTGGAAAAATGAGGGATGTCCGAGCTTTGTCAAAGAAAGGTGATGATAACTTTCCTCCAGTTGTATCCAGTGCTTGGTCAGTTGCAACAAAAGAGTTTGATGTGTGAACATAGAGTAGCCTGCCAAAATGACAAGTAGCCTTCTTCTTCTTTTTTTGTTTTGTTTTTTCCTGGAACAGAACAGTAGATGAGAAACCTAAAAGGCCCACCAGGAAAAGACAAGCTCCAGAGGACTTCCTTGGAAAAGGGCCAGACCGCAARCTTTTCATGGGAAAGTATGTTGTCTAATGAGGAGTAGGCTGTGTCCAAATCCATTAAAAGCACAACAACAAAAGTGCCATTTGTGCAAAGTGGTGAAATAATATATTTGTTTATGTGTAGATCATATTTATTAGTGGAAATGCTTTAAAATTAATGATCAGTGGAAGTTTATGCGTCTTATTCTGTAATAAAATATAAAGTTTGTTTTGTTAGTGATGAGTTGACTCGACTGTGGAACCTGAACCAGGACAACATGGAGGCGTGCAAGGCACACAGCAGGTCAGTAATTCACAGAACCAAAGCAGATCACATTTGCACACATCATAAATGAGCTTTATTATATATTTGTCTCTGTCAGAGAGTTCCTGCCATCTCTGGATGAGTTCTTTGCTGAAGCCATTGAACAGGCTGACCCAGTCAACATGGTGGAGGAGGAGTATAAGTAAGTTAGCAAGCAAGTATTTACTATTAATTTTATTATCAGTTTTGTTTATTTATTTATTTTTTTGACCTTCTTAAATGCTTTCAGGGTTGTGCGTAACCCCAACTATGGCTGGCGGGCTTTGAGGCTGCTGTCCAGGAGAAGTCCACACTTCTTTCAGCCGACCAACCAGAAGTTTAAAAGCTTGGCCGACTACCTGGACAGCATGGTTAGCAAACTGGCCAAAGAGCTACCGGTGAGGGATTTGTCTATAACGTGATTTCATACAATTAAAAGGCATAAAATGTTAAGGGTTGATGTTTGTTTCTTTTTTAAAAAATGCAGAAAGATATTCCCTCTGAAGAAATCAAGACTGATGAAGAGGACGACGACGATAATGGAGACAATCTTCTGAAAGACAGCAATGATAGTGAGTTTAATTCAGTGATTTTACTAAAAAGCTTTTCTACTTTCATTTTAAAGATAAACTCATCTTCACGTCTGTGTTTTATATATCGATTTCCATCATTAGGTCCGAGCATTCAGAGCAAACTGGTGACAAACCAGCAGATGGATGACATTGCAGCCAAACTGGGTGCTGAGTGGAAGACGCTGGCCTCTCAGCTGGAGATGAACGCCGCCGATTTGCGGGAAATCGAGACGGACAGCGAGGATGTCGACATGCAGGCTAAACTTCTGCTGGTGGCCTGGCAGGACAGAGAGGGAACACAAGCTACTGTGGAGAACCTGGTCACAGCTCTGAACGCTGCAGGCTTCTCACAGATTGCAGACAGCCTCAATGAGTCCTAAAACTCTTTGTTGCTGAATCTGTTCATGTTTTTGAAGCATCCTTTATCATGCAAAAGCTGTTGGATATACATTTTGTATGTATTGTATGTTCAGGATTTTTCACTAGAAATCTAATAAAGTTTTTTTTATATATATCGTTTCCACTTCATAGTCACAGAAAACGTTACGTTTTGGTTTAGCAGTTTATTTTCACCACCTATGAAAAGTGRTCAGTCAATAACTTATTACAGAAAGTGGATGTTTCAGGTTTTACATTTTGTGGCAGGGTGATCAGGAAACCTGCACAGAGGAAAAGTCTGAAATCAATTTCACCAAGAATAACATTCAAAGCCTACAGCGCAAACCTGAATCTCAAGCCTTTATTTACCCAGACGGTTCACCACGAGGGCGACCTGTTCTGAACTGTTCCCCTTCCAGACTCACGTTTTCCTGAAAACGATGTTATGTAAATTTGGCAGAAAGAGTCACATCTGTCAATACATCTTGAGAACAATGGCAGGAGATGATGTGAGCCAAGCACTTCACAGACCTGAGGTTGACCCCAAAAGCCCAAGAGGTGGACAAGTGTTCTGTAACATCTGCGATAATAAGCTAGAAAGTTGAGGACAGCAGCTTGGAAAGACTTGTTTTTGACAGCTTGGTTAAATGAAACATTTTGCTCTTATATGATCACCTTATCAAAGGTTTCAAAAATATACAATGTGTATAAAACATTTAATCAAACTGCAAAGCTTAAAACCTTACGGACCTAGTCCGAGGATTGCCTCTCATCTTATTTCAAATTTTCAAAAGCACAGTATGGTTGAATATTTAACACAATTTGTTTTACAAGCATATGTGTTGGTTACAAAAAAAAATTAAGGTAAACAAATCATTAAAGACACCAGTTTTATTGCACATCTATGCAGACAGTGCTTGGAAATGGCAATCTGTACGTGTTGGATGTTTAGAGAAATCTCCCACCAGCTACTGTTCCTCTTCAAGTAGTTCCAGCCGGCGGGGCCCGTAAAGTAGAACATACGCTATGTGCCAGTCCCCGCCCCCCGACAGACGCAGGATGTCCTCTGGAGACACCACGCTCACTTTGTCATCATCAAACTTGATCCACTCGTCTGTTGGCAAACGAAATGTAAATAAAAGAGGCAAGTTTAAGTTATAAACACTCCAATAAGTGAACGTGTTGCTAAACCGTGATTACCTTCTTTCCTCTTGACCCAACCCACGTAGTGACCCGAAGAGCTGGAGCGACCTTGGTGAGTCAGCACAGCCTGCAGGTCGTAGTAGCCGCTGTTGTTTGAGCCGAGGTCTACAAAAACGGAAAAACAAAACTCCATTAAATTCAAATCACAGATACTTTCTTCATTTCCACTCAGCTCAAAGGCCACTWTCCTGCAGGTTTCCCTGCTTCGGCACACTTGATTAGAATGAATGAGTAAATAGCAGGCTTCTGTACAACTTAAAAACCTAGTCAAGAGCAGGGAAACAAGTAGGCTAAATAGTGGCTCTTGAAGACCACGAGTGTGACGAATAAACAGCATCACAAAAAAATTATTTTTTAATTCAGTTTAAAATGTTATGAGATTTATTTCTCCTGTATGGATAAGGATATTTTTGGTCTTGATGTGGAGACATTTTATGTACAGGCTAGTCCAACAGCTACATTTTTGGCAGCATTTTAATGTCAAGGGTGACTCTGGGTCTCAACCTACCATCTGCAAAAGAGAAAGGATCGTATTTCATTTCCTTCCCTGCATCTGGCTTCTTCAACAACTAATGCAAAGAGAAAAAAAAATAAATTTACTTATTCTGAAGTCCTACATTACTGTTTGCTAAACAGTTACAAAGATGAGGGAAGGAGGGGGGATGTTACCTTTTGCTGCTGTTTCTCCAGCTTTTTATCCTCCATGTCTTTAAACTTTGACCTGACTGGCAACATTTTCTCCTGCAGCTCAGCGGTGCACAGCTCGTAGACATCCAACATGAGTGGAAACTTAACATCCTTCAGAAACAACACGGTAATGAAAGACTACAAGTTAACAGACCGGCGATAACGAGAAACGTCACAAATCAAGGTGACGATCCAAGAAAACAAACCTTTAGAACTTTTGCGTTGACAGATTCTTTCTCTTTGTAGAAAAATCTGACCATCTGAATGGTCAAGTAGGCAGGGAGGCGGCTGAGTTTGGACTAATAGGGATGAGGGAAATATTTTTTACAAGTTGGAAAGGTAAAGAACAATTAACAATTATGGAACGGATAAAGGAAAATTTAACTTACAGATTTTATGTACTGAGCATTTCTGTTTAAGGATGGAGACATTTTTGTGATCTCTTCTTGCAGCCTCTGGAGGAGAAACAACATAATTATACCCATCTCACTTGGTTTTTTTTTTTAATTAAAACTGAGCATAAAAAGCCAGAGAAATGTTTTAAACCACCATGCTGCCTAGTGTCACATTTCACTGAAAAGATCCACTAAGCTGTTACACACATTTGCCTTTTTCCTGATACTTACCAGTCTTAGTCCTGTTGCAAGGTATTTGACTTCCTGGTTGATGAAGCAGCTTAGCTGGAGCTGGCTTTCCTTGCCCTTTATTGGCTCTTCTTCCTCAGACTCTGTGCATTTCATGCTGAACAGGTGAGTTAAGAAATCAAACTAACAACACAATTCATTTCAGCCATCGAAACTGAAGCTCTAGGACCAAAACTCAGAGCAGTCAAACTATCTTTAACAAAATAACACAAGAAAAAAGGATACGTAGTTTCAAATTCTACACCAAAATACTGGTCAATGAAGTTCTTCTTTGAAGAGGCAGAGGCATCTCCACTCTCAGATTCAGTCTAAAGGTTGACAGGATAAATTAAATCAGCAGAAAGAAAGGAAACACACAAAACCCAAGCACAACCTTTTGATCAATTAGTCATTAAATAAATAAAAATGTACCTCCATGGCAGTCTCTGGCTCTAGTGTTTCTAACTTTTGCTGAAGCACTCTCATCATCTGAAGCCAACATTCATTGGCATCCTGACAAAAAAAAAGGGTGGTAAAGCACAAAGAGCCTATACGTACACAATTTAGATGCCACAAGTGTTGAAGAGTTCCTCACCTGCTGGAGGTACTGCCCTTGGTCTCCCTTCTCAGCAAACTGTGGAAAGGCCATGTGAAGAAACTGCAGCAAAATAATAGGTGGGAGGCTGGAAGAGGTCTTGTCCATAGTCTCATATAAATCACGAAGAGCTAAAAAATAACAGGACCCAGCAAATTCATCTTACATGCACCAGAACGTTCAAGATTTTAATGTGTGGCTGCTCATCCACAAGATACATTCAATGTGCCTCATACCAGCTGTGATGTATTGTGCAGGTGCATTTGCCCCCGAGGATCGCAGAGCACCGGAATACCTGCAGGTAGCAACAGAGAATTTGAGGCAGGGGAAATTTAAAAAGTGTACTTGGTTTTTACAGAAAAGAAAATAAAGGTTTATAATGAAACACTTTGCAGAAAATTACTAATGCTGTGTTTAAAACGTGTTACAAAAGCAAAACTAAAAACACGTACTTCCTAAGTGCAGTTTTAAGCTCTGGCACGGAGCGGAGACATTGCACCGTGGCGTTCATGTAGCACGTGTTGCCCAAGTTTGTCAGTCCACAAGGGAGCTCCATCTAAACAAGACAACAAGAGTGCAATAAGCTTTTCCATCAAGTATTAAATATTAATATAGAGGATGTAGTTACATTTGCCATAACTGCAGTTTCAAGCTCTGACAATAAATTGTCAAAAGGACAAACAAACAAACAAAAAAGATTAAAATACAAATAAGTTGAGAAAATAACATTTCAGTGCTCTCAATATTTCTTCTACATCCAGTGATATGAATGAATATAGATGAACAATATATATTGTGTATGTTTTCTTTTTAAACCCTTCCTGGCATAACGGTAATAGTGAGGGTTCCTCACCGCTGAGGCCAGCTGCTCCTCGGTCATGTCCTCGACAAACATGGGCCGAACAGCGGGCTCCTCAGGCAGGGCCTCTGCAGAGCCCATCATCAGCAGAGTCATTCCCTTAAAGAAAGAGAGAGGGAAAAAATTGAAAAGATTATTCAAAATAGTCTTGTGCATATCTACCAGAAGTGTGCAAATATATCAATTACTCACATTTTTTAATTTTATGTTTCCCCATTCATCATCCTATAAAAGGAGACATGTATTAGTTGATTGTAAATATGTAATGAGTAACACTTAAACAGCTTCAAGAAAACCCTGAACATAACGGCTTTTTTATTTTAGGATATGGCATCTCCAGATCAGAAAAATGGCAGTTTCTTTTCAATTAAAATAAAGTGAACTGCAGCTACAATGCAGTACATGCTCAAAAAAGAGCCAAAGCATTTTAGCATTTTGTTGTATTCTATTGCATGTTCAAAAAACTTATTTAAATTAGTATCATGGGTTATAATATAAGCGGTTATCTATTTATTCAGACAAGAGCAATAGCTAGTGTTGTCTCATCCTCATAGTACCATATTTTTCTAATACCTTCAGAGTGCCTCCCTTCACCATAACCTTCTGTCTGTCTGGTTGAACTCCTGTCAAGGCAAAGAGTTGCGCCTTGAAGACCATGGGTGGTTCCTCYGTGTTCAGCTCTACTGCATCAAACTTCTCTTTGCCCCATTTCACATTCACTGAAACGAAGAGAAAACAACAGTGTGTGTAAACAGTAGCCTCCCACACAACACGCTGGGAAAACTAGACAAGCATGACACAGCATCATGCTGACAACATTAAAATGCTTCTTATTTCTAATCAGGCATGTAACCGGGCAGCCCGGCTCAGCTGCTGACTGTTGCTTTATAACCAAAAGTGGAAGCTAACAAAATAAATGGCGTTTTGCAACTACTTTGCTGCGACATGTGCTCCATTAGTAAGACTATTGCTAGTAAAACGTTAAAATCGTGTTTTCTATTTGTTTACGTAAACAAGCCGTAACAACAAACCGCATAAAACTCCAGTCAACACAGCACAGGGCTAGCTGTACAACATTGCTAATGCAATGAAATAAAATAATTTACACGCTCGAGCTGTGTTTAATTCTTATTAGATCAATAATATTTGTCATAGTAAAGAAATGCTAATAGTGTCTATGTTGTAGTGACGAAGTTTTCGTTAATAACTACTTAAACTGTCAAACTTAAAACATAGCTAACTCGATTAGCTTTAGTTTAAAGGTATCAGCTAATAGAGTCGGCTTCGCCAAAATACACTCTGAAGACAAACCTAATATAGCAAAAATATAACTTCTTATACTTCTTTAACCTACACAAAGCTCCATGGACCAACTCAACCGGTTAATTTTAGTTTAGAGTCAGTCTAGCCTATTAGCATGCTAACTGCATTTACGTTAAGCAGCTAAGCTAATGTTATAAACGCTGTCTCACGAAACACGTGCTAGGATTTTTGTTTTGTGATAGTTTTAATAAAAATAAACATATTGTGTTAAATGCACATCATACCTGTAAACACCGGCATGGCTGGTAATCTTTCACCTCCTCGGGGTCTATTTTTTTCCTGTTTCAGTCTACTGGGGCGCGAATCAAGAGTTGGCTAGTTCTCGGTCAGAACTTCATTCAAACAGGATGACGCTGCAACAACACGATTGGGACCGATCGATGCGCTCGACGTGCTGCTAGCTGTCCTGCCSAAATACACTAGTTGGCTACGGAAAGCCGCTGTAATCAAACCAACTACCTCAAGCTTTTAGTTTCAGTTTTGTGTATTGATACAGTAAAATTAGTTATAAATTGATTAAATTAACCTGTTTATTTTCATTTACATGACACATGGGTTTACATTTTACTCTGCTAGTGCTGTAAAACTGTCTGCACCTTTGTATAATTTTCAAGCAGAAACAAGGCTCATTTTATAMACAGCAGATAAATTAGTTACTCAAGAGGCCTAATGTGGTTCAGTGAAAACTAGATGAATTCTCAGCACTTATACAAAACAAAATCTACATGTTAAGCTACAGATATATGAAGGAAGAAGTGTACAAAAGAATGATAAAGATATGTTTATTGACATATCCAACAGTGCGGACTCCAATGCAATTTAACCATGCAAATTATCCGAGACAAGAGTAGATCATATTTCCAGTGCTTTTTTTTTTGTTTACTGAAAAATATATATATATTTATATCACAAAGACTGTGGAAGTATTCCATAGCTATCCTTGTCTTTATACACTTAGGGGATTTGCATAAATGTGATATTACCATGTTGAACAAACAACTTGTAATTGTTAATTATTCTCACAAGTAGACTAGCTTTACGTAAACTCTTGTTTTAGTAAGTTTTCATACGATATGAACCAAGTGATGGGATTTTGTTTGGATACAGTCTTACAGTCTATTGCAAAGTTTTCACGAAGAGGTAATCTAATGAATATACTGTTCAAAAATGGGGGGGGGGGGGCAGTTCTGGTAAAACCACAAATGTGTGGCATATAAAAAAATGGAAGCATTAATATTTGTCTTGTGTTGGAACAGCAACAAAAACGATATGGCAGTAAAATTAATATGCAAACATTAAGGCACAAGGTGGGCCAAATGCTACACCTGTTTAGTCTTTTACAAATTATTTACAGTCAAGTCAAACAGTGCAGTTTTATATTTGTTAACTTAATGTTGTCTTTTTGAGCCATTTGTCGATGAATCACTGTAAGGCAATACATTAAAAAAAATCACACAAGAAAAATATATATTACAGAGAATGTACCAAATAAACAAAAAAAAAAACATATTCATTTACTTTTATGACTCCTATATGCCATTACAATAGAATTTTCCTTATGGCTTGGAGCAATAAAATAACCACAATAAAACGATGCATAGATTTAAATGATGATCTTGCATGCTCCTTGCTCAAAAAACGTCTGATATTCACGTCCCAAACCTGATAATTGCCTTGAAAAGGGATTTTAAAAAGGCAAAAAGGCCAGAGATGTTAGATGAAGGCATCAGTCATTTTTAGCTGGAAACAAAAATTCTATTTAGCTCAAATTCTCTGTCAGTAATGGGGGAAAAAAATGACTTAACAGATATTAATTTTTCACTTCCAAGACACTTTTTTTTTCTGCAGATCCACAATCCCTGTATGACAGTACCTTAAACTGAAAACATACTTACAGGAGGCCAGATAACCTCCGACTTCATTTCCTCCCCTGCTGGAAAAAATATGAAATACAGAATGCATTCATGACATGAGTCCTTCAGTCTCTCTGTTGTCTAATCTGGAGTCCAGTCAAGTGCGCCATCTTCTGGTTCAAACAGAGAATAGCAAGTTTGTTGAGCTGGATTGATGTTTATCCTTTGAACAAAAACTGATGGACGAAGGGAAGTTGGCCTTTTCACATCCATGTCGCCTCGTGGTGCAGTTTTCCAGGGATATATATTTTTTATTGTTTTTATCAGTTTGAATACATTTTTTAAATATAATACAGGCTTTCCATTTGTGTAGATGAGAAGAAGAAAAGTTTAGAGTCCACAAAAATCCCAATGATTCAGATGGTTAGCTGAAAGAAACAAAAAAGAGTGTCCAGTAAAAGACAAATACTATATTTGCATTTGTTAGTAACCCAGTCTAACAACAGAAAGCTGCTTGATAGAAATTGTAACAGCAACTTTGAATTACATGTGACAGGTAAACTAAAAAAAATACACATACTGGACAATTCTGAAGGAMGTTGCAAAGTCTATAATATCAGTTAATGAACCCAGGAACATATTAGTGCCAATTAGAAAATCCCAAGTGTGAATCGCACAGAGCCCAGGAGTTGACCAACTAACCAAGCAGGATGTGTCTCCTGTTAGCAACACCCAGGCAGATGATTAATAAATACACAGATTAAAAGCTTTAGAGGGGGGAAAAATCTTAAAAACACTTTCTGAAGAAGTTCCTGTCAACAAGTGCTTGATGTTGTGTCTGCTGCCTGGAGGCTGGACTGCGCTCTGCTACAACACAGGAAACAAAGAGCAAGTCACGTGACTGACTTCACATCTCAGCCCTTACAGCTGAGATTTTGGGGAAAAAAAGGAACAAAAGACTTTGGGCAGCAGCACATCCTCACTTACTGCCTGGAAAAATGTCATGCAGCTAGATTAACATCTGTAAAAAAATACTTGTGCAACTACAGTTTGAAAATGCTGTTTTCAAAGCTCTAATATATAAACACTCAAGTTACCTCAGCTTTCCCGTATTGCCTTTGGGGTTCTTGCGGATAGACTGGTTGGTTCCAGAGCGAGACATATTAAAAGGTGAGGCTCTAGTAAAGGGTGGTGGGGTTTTAGGAATCTTTTTTCCAAGGTGGCCGATCCATTTCTTTTGCTCCTCTTGGGTCAGGGCCAGCAGGAGCATGTCCCGGGCAGAGGTCACATCGTAGTTTACTGTGGAGACCAGCACACAGGACACAGATTAACATAAATGTGTCCTTAATCTTCACTTCATTTACTGATGTGGTAATTGTAATTGTAATTTCTAGATTTGGGCTTCAGAATCAGCTAAAGCATAAATATGGAATTACAACCCAAAGTGGGAACTTCACCTTTGCAGGGTCTCATAATATCCTCCTTTTTGTCCAGGTGGTCTTTGTGGCACTTCTCATGGCAGCGCCGGCACTCCAGGGCCGGAGGCGGCTTGAAGACGTGCCACAGGGGCTTGGAGCAGCCGTCACAGTTGGAAGGGAAGTGATACAGCGTGGGGATGAACTCGTGGCCTTTGTGTTGGAGAAAATTGGTTTTGTCGCCCTGAGGGACCGTCTCTACTATGTCCGCATCTTTCCTGCACTCTCCCTCGTTGGCGTATAAGATCTGAAGCAGCAAAGGAAGAAGATCAGAAACTCTGGCGCAGGTTTCATTCTGGACACTCAGAAGACCCAGAACATTTATTTATGTTCATCACAGAATTAGAACTTCTTCTGTTTTTTTTTTGGGAACGTTTACGACTCTGCTAAASGGAGCCTCCTACCTGGAATATCCTGGGAATCTCTTCCGTGTCAGCTCGGTACACGTCCCCTTGTGTGACTGGTCTCACGTGAAACAGTTTACTACACAAAGAAAACAAAATGAGAAACTTTATTTGTATATTATTTAGTCTAACTAAACTAACCTCAAACTTCTGAAGTGTCTAGTTTGTCTTTTAGTKTCTACTGAATGGAGGAACATAGAAAGGAAGTACTTACTCAATATCAAGTACCATCGAGGGGTTTGACTGCTCTTTATCCTGCTCATCATTGTAGAACAGAATCTTCCTGCTGCTCACCACAACATACTGAAAATAACAATGAAAAGACAAAAAATAAATAAAAGGGAGATCAGATTTTGCCCTCGACGGCTTCACAGTAATTTAAAAGTGAAAACATACCTGCTTCTTCCATCCATATCGTTTGATATTAGTTCGATTAGGAATGGACAGCCAACCCTCCAGTCTGGATTCTGTGAAAAAAAAAAAAATGCTGAAGAATTAACAAACGTGCAGGGAATAAAAACATACTTGGAGGAAGCCATGCAACAATTAAATCCAAACTCAACTGGGGGGAAAACAGAAGTCAAAGGTTACACTACCACACTACGTTAAACTTAAGATGAACTCCTCGGGGAGTTTCAAGACAACCGCGCTGGAGCAGGTGACAGGACTGTAGATATCCCATGCAGGGGGAGAATACCGAGTAAGATCAACTCTTTCTCTTAGTTCATAATTGTGTTTGTGGTTTTAGAAGTTTAGCAGTCAGAATTCAGTTAAAGCATCACTCAGTCCTTTCACAGAAACAAACAGGTGCACTGAGGGTTATGTTCCTGCATTGTTTGGTGCTGGAGAGCATGCAGCTGAAACAACACAAGCATCGCAGCATTTGTGAACTKAAAGGGGCTTGTCTAAGAAACGTGGGGGGGTCTGTGTCCAAACAAGCAGAACTTTTGGTCAACATGCTGACAAGACACAGAATTGTGTTACGAGCTAAAAAAAAACACTGCTGTGAAATAAGAGCAGCTTTGTCAACATGGTTAAAAGGTGCTGATAGTGATGTGCTAAACCTCAGGAGGGTGTCAGTAAACACTACTGCTAGCAGTGGCCTTGTGATACTGTCATAGTCCTCTGTCAGCATAAATAAATTAATCCCTAAAGTTCAATTACTCCCCAATCCATCAGGCATCAAAAGTGTTTGGGGTATTCATCCCACAATTGTAGCACCTCTGGTCGAAAGCATATTTACTCATATATTGAAAAAAATAATAAAAAATACAGGAAAACGAGACAAAACAACAGCTGCAGCATGGGGCGGCAAGATGGGCTTGTCCACCGAGTTACTCACAGAGGAAAAGGAATGGGAGTTACAAAGATAAGAGGAGCAAGGAGAACCAACTGGGCATGAGAGAAATGAGAGAAAGTGATTTAACCACAAACACCAACAGACATGAAAACACAAAGTACACACGTTTATACACAAGCCTATCGAAGAGTTTGTATACTAACAAGCACAGCGGCTTAGACAAATTTATTGTCAGTTCAGCTTTTTTACAAGTTTTTGTATAAAACATAACTGTTAAAAAAGGCCAACTACTTTTTCAACTTTACCCAAAAAACAATAAACTACACTCAGAATACAAAACTAAAACTGAAACACAGACTAGTTTCAGCAAGCAGTTTGTGTCACCTGAGGCAACACAACTATCATGTTTTCAAAACTCTTAGTCTGGATTTATTGCAAAGAAAATCACATACAAGTAACTTAGCACTTGTGCTAAGCAAAACCTGAACTAGCTAAGATTTTTATGATAGTAAAATATTTTTACTATCATACAAATATGATAGTAAATAATTTGTTACCTTAAGAGAATAATTGTAATATTAAATAGATTTTTAATAAATATTTACTTTGGGTCAYGTATGTGATCATACCTGCAATATTACTGTCTGTTTCATCTGTCTGCAGGCTGGTGATGCTTGAATTTTCCATTCGTTGTTGCAAATCGTTGAGCTTCTCTCGGAGCTGCTCGATGTCGCTCTCCTTGCTGTCCAGCTGCATCTGCAGGTCGTTGCGATACGTGCACTCCTCTGCAAGTTGCTGTAAGATAGAAACRCATTTTAATAAACTGCATTTCAGATCAACGGTCCGTGTACTTTTTGGTCTTGTCGTTTTAAAAACATATTGAAAAATGAAAAACAGATGGTTGTTTGTTTTTCATTTTAAAATTTAACGCTGTTGTAAAGGCAACTTGAGGATGTCCTGTGGGACCTGCTGCAGCTTCCAGTTCTTCACCTTGGACCTTAGGAGAAAGGCTTCATGTGCTAAAAGCACCAGAAGCTCCAGGAAACAGTTTGGATCATCAGTGATATACAAACTATCAGCTGACACCTGTTGAAGGAATGTCAAACTGATCAGCTAGCTGTTTTTTATTGCACTTGCCTGGTTAGCTAGCTATAAAGTAAAACGTCTTTATTCATCCCATTATCAGACCATTTAAGTTGGAGCTAGATAGTTATTTAAAAAAATAGCCAGACTAGCTATATTAATAACAAATAAATAAATTACAGAGTACAGTCTGCATTTAGTTAATGTCAATGTCAACTTTATAAAGTGCTTTTAAAAACAGCTAATAGCTGCACCAAATTGCTGTACAGCAATCCACAAATATCACAAAAGCACAATAATTGCTAAAAATACATAATAAATTACAACCAACAATAGTAAGAACAGATAAAATTACAATGCCAGGTCTTGTTTTAATTAAATGCCTTTGAATAAAAGTAAATGCAAAGAATTAGCTAGTGTTTATTAGCTGCCTGATATTAAACAGTTATATAACTAGCTCCGTCTTAAATGGTCTGATGATGACAGTGTTAACTTGCGATTTGACAAAAATAAAAAGACGGATGTTTTCCAGATTTGGAGCATAAAATGAAACTACAACAACCGTCTGTTTTTCAATACGTTTTTAAAACCAAAATAATCAAATGACCAAAAAGTAAATGGAGCATTATCACAGTACACTTCAGCTTGTTGAGTTGTTAACCCACCGCCTGCATCTCGTTGAGTTCTTTCTGGTATTTGATGGCCATGTGGTTGAACTTTTCTTTCTCCTGATTAAGCTCCAGCTGAAGTTTGCGGTTCTCCTTCTCCTTCTTCCTCAGGTCCGCTGTGCTGCCTTTCTTCTTCTGGTCGAGCTTCATGTCTTTACGGTTCATGATCTCTGCTAGTTTGTTCACCGCCTGACGACGGGAGGAAGGAGGAACAAAAGGCAAAGCATCAAGCGCTGCTATCACTCAGCTATGTGGCTGATTCTCACGAGAATGACATCTTTACCTGAATCTTCAGGGTGCGTTCTGTACAGAGGACCTTTTCATAGCTGGCTTTGACCGCGTTTGTATATTCTTCCTTCTGTGCTTCATATTCTTCAAGAGAAAAGGAAACTATGTTTGAGGTAACATTTAAAAAAAGAATAGGGCGATAAAGTTCAGCAGTTTTAAAATACCTTCCTCCTGAACGCGAAGCTTCTCATTTAACTCTGCTTTCTCTTTGCTGAGATTCTCCACGTCTTTGGTTAAAGTTTTATTAGATTCCTCAAGCTGCGCAGAAATGTGAAACTTTGTCACTTATAAAGTCGAACAGATTAGGCATTATTGTACTGTAGTATAAACGGGAACTACTTTTACAAAAAGGCCTTTTGGGTTTTACTTACCTGAGCAATAGTTGCCTCTTTTTCCCCGATCTCCTGCTTGTGCCTGGCTGCTGCTTTCTTGTTCTCCTGGATGAGCTCAAAGTATTGCTCCTCCTGAAGTCCGCGAGCAAGCTGCTCCGACTCGGCCTTGGTTACTGTCAGATCCAGCTGAGCAGACAGGGAATCCCTGTGGCAGAAATGAGGAACGTGATCTAGTTAGCACTTACCTCTCTTAAGTGACCAAAAAAAGCAAATCAACATTCACAAACTTAAATTCAAATTTGCACGGCATCTTTTCATCTCTTACCTTTCACTCAACAAATCCTGCACCCTTTTCTGTGCGTCTTGTACCTGCCGGTTCCTTTCATCATTCTCCTCTTTCAGCTCCTTGACCTGAGTTTTGTATAGTGTCTGAGAAAAACAAATGAATAAATAAATATTTCAGGCAGTGGTTTTTAAAACTAAATCAGGAGGCACAGAAACTCTTGAATGCATGAACTCGTACTTACAGAAAAATACTGTTCAGCTTCAAGCTGGTCCTGAAGTTCCCTCATCTGCCCCTCGTTGCCTCTGTATTGTCTGTAAACACATCAACCCAACAAGATCCAGGAATTATTTTTGCTTCTTTAAATGCAACAAATAATTTTAGAAACATTTTAAGCCTCGAAAATCTACCCATTAGTCTAATGAGCTGATCAGAGGATGAAGAATAAGTGGATGGTGCGGGTCTAATCCTTGTGTTAAAAGAAATGCTGCTGGAGAACAGCTTTGGCAAACTCATGCACTAAGCTGGAATAATAGCACTTGTTTGAAAACAACAGGCAATTAGAAAGCAATTTACACATTAACTTTTTAAGAGACTTACTGCCCAGTGCTGCAGCTAAAGAACATTAAAAGCTCTGGCCGGAGCCACTGCCAGCTTGTTTCAGAGCTTGTGAACAAGATATTGTTGAACATGTTTAAAATTGCTGTTTTCGGTTTCACAGATAACATTTAAAGTATTATTATGACTGGTTTTATAAAATTCAGAACCATACTTGGTCAGCTGCGCCAGCTGGAACTCCAGAGTGCGTTTGCTCTCCAGGGCTGCGTTGGCTTCCTGTTTGAGCTGCTTCTCCGAACATCTCAGACGGTCCACGTCCTGCATGCGGCTCTTCAGGTCACTCTGGACCAGGACTCGTTTACTTGACTCCTGTTCCAGCTGGATTTGCAGGTTTTTCACCTGAGGAAAGAGCAGAGGGAAAAAAAATCAATAAATAGTGCTCATCGAACCTCTTATGTGCTGTGTTTTATTATTTACTGACCTCGTCTTCCAGCCTCTCCTTTTGCTTCATCAACTGCTCCATTTTCTGCACAGACTGCTTCAGGTCGAACTCCAGCATCGAGCACTGCTTCTCAACCTCCAGCACCCGGCTCTCTGCCCTCATCCTTGCTCCAGTCTCCTCTGCCACCTTTTGCTGAACAGCTGGAGCAAAACAATATTAACTCTGTCACTTATGGTCAAAAATAGGTGAAGCTGAGGTATTTTTGTGCTTCTGTTTAGTCAGACCAAAAAAAGTCCTTTACAATAGACAGCTATATTAAACCTGAATATAAAATCATTTTTTTAATATGCAATAAGCCAATGCCCCGACATGCTCACTGGGCTTGAACGTCTTGAATTCCTTTAWCTCAAACAGCACCTCAAGGTGTCTTCAGATCAGATATAAATGAAGCCTAATAACAACTGATTGGGTGAGAAATAAGATACGTACTATCCGTCACATGAGCCCATGTGAAAAAGGGTCATAACAATGTTGAGGCGATTCAGGATGTGAAAAAGGCAAGATAAATTAAAAAAAAAGGAAAGGGGAGAAAGCATGCTCAGACATGGGACTGGCATACCATTCATGGCAGCTGATTTGGCTTCTTCAATAGACTCGTATTTGTCTGTGAGCTGTGCCCGCGTCACTCTGTGTTCAGTCTGCTCCTGCTCCAGACGCTGCTGCAACGTCTTCAGCTTGTAGTTCAGGTCGATCTCCACGCTGTTCTTTTCCTATGGGGAGAGGTAATAACCCAAAAAACAAAAAAGTAATACAAGATCGACATCAATTAGCACTTCAAGAATTTCCACATGTAGGAAGGACTTGCTGTTAGCGCTTCATGTATGTACCTTCTCCAGGTTGTTACTCCTTTCCTGAGCATGTTTGCGTTCTGCCTCAGCTTTGGACAAGCTGAGCTTCAGGTTTTTGTTGTCCTCCTGCAGTCCAGCTATTCTCGCTGAGAGTGAAACAAAAAACAAGCATAAATATTTCATCAGATTTTGTGGATTTATCTTGGATGTTTGAGAGGGGGATTGTTTTTTTAATTGATTTTCACCTAAATCTACTTTTATACACCCTGAGCAATTAACATTTGTATTTCTGTTGAGTTAAAGCTTCACCATATAAATTTGATTTCATAAAAAAATTGGCATGAGTCAGTCAGCAGGTCACCTTGCAGCTCCCTCATCTCCTCTGAGCCCTGGCTGTAGTTGCTGCGCTCCAAGTCCAGCGTGCTCTGAAGAACCAGGAGCTCCTTCTCCAGCTGCGCCTTCACTGCATCTCCTGCACGGCTCCTCTCCTGCAGCTCACGGTTCAAACTTTCCAAATGGTTCGAAGCATTTGTCAACTCCGTGTTGTTTTTCCTCAGCCTCGCTACCGTGTCCGATTCTGCTCGCAGCAAGGCGTTGGCCTCATCCAGCTGTCAATAATAATAATTTTTAAAATAAAAAAGCTCAACAAAATGTCCTCTATTGACAAAGTGCTGTCAGTACTTTAACAGTGTTGATTCAAAGACAGAAAATGTCAGCTTTGAGTCTCAGGTTGGGCTCGTTTGTGCAGAGTTCCAGATTCTGTACCTGATTCTGCAGCTGAAGAATCTTGTCAGTCGAGGCCTGTGAGTTCTGACTGATCTTCTTCATATCTTCAAGCTGCTCCTTCAAAGTTGACACTAAAAAAAATACACAGGTCTAGTTAAGTTTGAATAATTTGTTTATGGTTTCATTTTTTTCCTGTGCAAAATAGTTAAAAGAATGTTATTTAGGACATAAAAAAGTGCACAAAATTTCTGCTGAGGCATTTTGTGCCTCTATTAACATTACAATTCAAATCTGTGTCTATGTCCTGACCATGTTTGCTTTTTACAAACTTGACTTTCAAAGCATCTAACTTGGAAATCAGCAGCACTTCGTTATCTTTACCCTCATTTTCCAAATTGCGTCTCTTCTCTGCGTCCTGGTCAGCTTTTCTTTGGTAGTCAGTGAACCTGTGCTGCAGCATGATCTTGTCTTTCTCCAGCATAGACAAGTTTGCGTCTGCATTCTTCCTCTGGTTTGCCTGCAGCAAAGAACAACAGAGCAGCTGTGATGCAGCAGAAACAGATTCTCAGTCAAGCTAAAGATGCTAAACAAGAATATATTTAACTTCATTTCCATTGGTAACATCACATTCTAACAGCAAGAGCTAAAAGTTGAAAACACTCAGAGGCTGTTTCAACATTGAGGATCTAAATCCAGAGAAAAAGAGAATTAACCTCTTCATCCAGTTCTTTCAGGATCTTCTCAATCTTGGTGTTTGATGTCCTAGAGAGTGCAGAATCAGGAAAATGAAACTATTTTAAGTTTTCTAGCCAAAAAGCACCACACCACGAGAGATTAAAAATATCTTTAGTCCATGACAGTAACCTCTCTGGGCCATTTTTGTGTTCAAATCAAACAATACAATTGCAAAACAATTTTTAAGTTTTTGTAACAAAACTAAACTCAACTGTTTTCCCAACATTTCTGTTGCAATGAAGCCAAAAATGTCTTATCTGATACACAAAGTAAACAAAAGCATTTTACGTAAAAACAAAAGGCTTAAATCAGACCTGCATTTCTGTTCCAACTCATCTTTAAGCTGCATTTCATTGTGGAGCTGCTCCTCTAAATGGTAGACTTGCTTTTGCAGGCTCTCCAGCTAAAAAATTAAAATAAAATAAAAAATAAATAAAAAATAAAATAAGATTTAAAAAACAATGAAAAGGCAACTGATGTTTTTACATCATACAGACTTGCTTCTACTGAAGTGTGGTGTTCTACTCACGCGACTCTTGTCTTCTTTTGTGGAACTGCTATGTTTGTCACTGGTCTTTGTGGCAGTGGAGCGGCGGGAAAGACTGCAGACATCACAGCAATGATCGAAGTTCAATATTTGAGATGTAAGACGTAATTTCTACCTTGCCGGTTCAACTTTTACACATTCACACACATGCCAACAGTGAAGGAATCAGCCTGAATATACAGTATTATATTGATTGAGTGTGACAAGCTTACTGTTCGTTGCTGTAATATGTGAAGCCAACAAAGGGCAGCTGGTTGCCCACAAAGGCCTTTGGTATGGGAAAGGTTTCCTCTTCTCCTCGATCCTCCTCAATGTCATCAAAGTTACTGGTGTCGATGTCACTGCTCAGTTCAGGCACCACAGGGGCAGCAGCTTCCAAAAACACAAAAGAGTTAGGGATTCATTATAACAGCTTATTATAACAGCAGATACATGATGACTTATGGGACAAACAAGATCCAAGTTAAGTTTAAGTTTCTTTAAAATTGTGAACTGCAGTTGCTGGCATCTATTGTGCCAATGTTGTAAACACATTGCTGATAAATAAGAGCATGACTTAAAGAAATTTAAAAAATGACAATCTTGTAAAAATCAAAAAGCCATTGCTCATGATGTGATCATTATTGGTTGCAGTTTAGGGTCTATGAGCATTATGTAAGTCTAAGATCTACAGTTATTGTAGACTGATTCATTTCCTGGATGACTGGGAAATCATTTTTTCTTTGAGGAATCACGGTATAATCGTGGCATTCAATAGTAATTCAGCATTTCTTGCAGAGCTACTTTCCGTAAGACAAAAGTGTTTTAAAGCCTTCTCGAAAACACAGGAAAATCAGTAGGCTGACAGTCACTGAAACACAACACCGAACTGCAGACTCAGCCTAGTGAAGTTTTAAACATAAAGCCCCTGAAGAACTGACTGTAGCTACTTGATTTAACTCTACTTTTCTAATCACTCTCTGCTACAATGTCAATCCCAGCGCATTAACATTTGAGTTAAACCGTTCCCCATCCCTGGCCTCAAAAATGCAAGGCTGCCAATTATCACTCAGAGCAGGAATCACGTTTAGTCTTGGAAAGGATACTGAATGAATGGCTTGTCTACAAGCATTTCCTGCAACTGTCTGCAGTAGGTCAAATGGAAAACACGATGACTGGCTACATGATTGAAATAACAGAGTTCAGACTGCCAAATGAAATGAGATTTGTAAAAAAAATTTAAAAGTTCTCAATGATGGGAAAACGTCTTACTCTCTTGGATGTTCTCGAACGTCCACTGGTCGTTCTTGAAGAAAGGATGCCTCTTGATCTCATCTACACCGTTACGGCCAAGTCGAACTTCTCTATATGGACACATTTGATCTGATTGTAAATATTTCTGAAGCGTTATACATAAAGCTCGTTTTCAATATTTTAATGCAGAGGAACGCTGGGCATGTTTCTTTCCAGAGTTTCACTACATAGAATTAAATGCGTGCCTACACAGAGAAATAGTTCCTATCAAACCTGTCAGTCAGGAAAGCACAGATGAGATTCTTGGCATCGTTGGAGATGTCGTTGTCATCTGGGAAGGTCAGAGCATTCTTGTGGTTCATAATTTTGCTGTAGGTCCCCACCAGTGAGTCTGCGTAGAAAGGTGTATCGCCTATGCACAAGAAACACGAGGCATGGGAAACCAGGATATTTATCAAGCCTTTTTTTTTTCAGATGGTTAGCTTTTCCAATAAAAAAATAAATACTCACCAACAAGCATTTCATACAGAAAGACTCCGACTGACCACCAGTCACACTCCCTGCCATAATAGCCATCTCCTCCTTGAGATTTCAGTACCTCGGGTGAAATGTAGTCTGGAGTTCCCACTGCTGTGTCACAACGTACCATACCATCCTGACAGAGTAGACATTGTAAACTCATCACCATTCTACTCCAGATTCAACAAAATATCTTATTACATTGCACTATTTTATTTATTTTTTACATTTTTAAGGACATATTTAAATAAAGTAAAAATTATACCTCCTTCATTTTCATGCAGGTTCCAAAGTCTGCGAGTTTTAGGTGTCCTGTTTTGTCGAGTAACATGTTATCCGGCTTTACATCTCTGTTGACACACAAACAGTCACGGCACTGGTATCACAATAAAAGCACAGGCTATAAAAACATATATCAATCAATCAATTCCAGGTAGATAAAAGAAAAATGGAAATGATAAGAGGAACAAGACAGATGCTGATTGTCACCTGTGAATGAAGCCCATGGAATGGATTCCATCTAGAGCCAGCACCACCTCTGCAGTGTAAAAGCGGGCCCACTTCTCTGGGACGTCGTAGTTGCTCATCAAATTAACCAAGTCACCACCAGGCATGTACTCCATCACCATGTAGAGGTAGCGAATATCTTGGAATGCAAAAAAGAGCTGTGAAAACAAAAGGGATAAAAAATGAGTTATTCAAAAAAATACAACAAAAGGTTCAAAAGAGGACAAATCTCAGCAATTCCTTGCAGGCTCATTCAAAAAACTGTTGTTGGTTTAAAAAAGTAAAAGACTGTTTTAATTTTAGTCATTTTTCCCATCACATCATACCTGTACCACCCATGAACTGTTGGCAAAAGCCATGATGTCTCTCTCCTCCCAAAAGAAAGCCGAGTCTGACCTCTTAATCATCTCAAACTTGCTCAGAAGCTTCATGGCGTATACTTTGCGAGTGGCTTTGTGTCTAACCTGTAAAACACGGTGACAACCGAGTCACATATTAAGGCATTGTGCTATGAGCATATTTTATACATTAAAAGAAACCAAAGATTTTACCAGCTGAACTTCTCCAAATGCACCTCTTCCAATAACTTTAACCACCTCATAATCATCTGCTTTCATCCGTAAACTGCGAAGCTTTTTAATGGTTTCTTCATCTGGGGGGAAAAAACATTTAATAGAAATTATGCACAACCCTACACTCCAAGTTAGAGAATACAGCTCATTATTAGTTGTATGCATTTAGGCACTAATGAAACACAGTAAAAACTAGATTACACAATTAATTCAAGTAGTAAAGTATCTGTTTTAACAATCTCAAATCCTTTGAGTTGTGTAACGTTTACATTCTGAAACAAACAAAACTGTTAGCAAACAAATAAAAAAAATAAGCTGAGTGGTTAGGGAAAGTTTTTCTTTCTTTTTTTTCTTATTGAGAGTTGGCCTCTACCCAATGTAATAATTCAAGTTCCCCCAGGATAGATAGCATCCACTCTTAAGCCAGATTTGGTCATGGCTGTACTAGGGGGGATAATTTTCAATCCTCGTGGGTCACAACTGGCACTGGAATGCATGGAAAAGCAGGGTGTGAGGGCATCAGAGTTCAAATGATCTAAAAATAAAGCCTTAAGCTATTAGAATAGGGTTGTGATTTTGGCCATTTTAAGGTCCCATCTAAGGTTTATGGTATCACAAATACTGCTTGACTAATCAAAACAATGATATAGAAATGTTTACATGAGTGTGATTGAAGACTTAGAAGAAAAGTTCTGTTTAGATTTTGCATGTATTTTTGTGTGTATACTAAGGGTTATTTACAATACCTCCCTCCATCCATTCAGTCAAGCAATCAGTTGATTTGACTTGAGCATAAAACAACGCACTAAAACTGGACTAAAAAGCCCTTCAGGCAGCTCACACTACTGAGTTCCAGGGTCTCAGTAACTAGTCCATAGGTCCAAATCCATCAATGCTTTACACAAAAGAACCAAACCAACAGTAACTGAGCTAATGTACAATGGCAGATTTTTGTTCAATGGTTTACAGTAGCTTAGGTTGGTATTTAAAAACTAAACTAATTTTTCTTTGCTCCGGTCATCTCTCCATAAAGACACCAACAACTAATCAGCAACATATGTTGGTACATTAATACAAAGTTTTTACACAAGTTTATTTGGAAGAACAGTGTGTTGAGCTAAATCAGAAGAAAGACAGAGTCTTTAGTTTTTGTTTAGTTGACCAGTTGTAAATACATTTTAAGTCAACTAGAAAGTATTCAGGAAATTAAAGACATTCATGCTCAATACAATGCAACACAAATGGCCCACCACCCCCACTTCAGAATTGCTGGTTTTATATTAAAAAAAAAAAGTTCATGGATACACATTGTAATGACAAGGAGGTTACAGTATATCTTTTAAAGAACGATTTACAACTTTGAACTGATATTTTTGCTATGTCTAAATCAAAATTAAGGCGGGTACGCAGTTGAAAAATAGAAGCCAACTTTAAAATGAATCATATGGGTCACCAGCTATTTATGAAAGCCCCTTTGTTGGGGAATCGAAGCAGCAGACACCTATTGTGTCCAAGCACACAAAGTGGCGGTGACCCAAAAACAGCCTTCTTTTCTGATCCTAGACCTAAACCATATATGTAACAGAGGTCCACAAACATTAAATGGGACATCCCCATTAAGGAACTCCATGAGAGGGACATAAATGATGCAATGAGCTTACATCTATTCAAGAAGTTGTCAATGCTCTTGTTTTTCCTTAGGGCAGGGAAGTCAAGGTCATGCACCAAAGCATCCAAGCCATCCTGAAAGAAGARGAACAGGGTTAACAAGTAGAAACAAAACTCTGCTAATCCTGCACCATCAGAAAAAACAGGAAAACCAAACAGTTCTCTACCAGGCTGTGGCGSTCACTGGAACTGCTAAAAGAAGAAAATTCTGCAAGGAGCCAGCAGTGGGCTTCAAGTGTAGATTACATTATTCATGTCAACTTTAACGCTACTACAAAAACACATTTTAGTGGCATTGTACACATTTAAATGTATTGTGTTTATTTCGGAAAGTATGTATTAAAAAATGTTATAAACAAAAAGTTTAGACTGAACTTAATCCTTCCATGTTCTTTCGTCGTCATATAAATCTGCCTCAGTCATTCCACAACAAAACCACTAACCATTACAACTAAGAACTATGTTGTGGTTTCTTTTCACACCTACGGCATTCTGAAAAGGATTATACAAACAATCTTGTGATGAGTACTGGCCACAGCATTTGAGCTGCTTATCTGACAAACTTTAAAGGCAAAATGCAAATGTCAAATTGTGATAAAGAATGTTTCCCCTTCCGCCGTTTTAAAAAGCAGTTACATAAAAAATGTATTTGCATAAAATACAGGCATTAGAGGAGACATTTCTCAGTTGTTTTAATTTTAGACCGCCTCTGCTGAATTTCAATTGCAGAAATACTTTTCTGGAAGTAGTTCTTTCTTTATCAACAACAAAAACATTGGACTGAAGAGACCTGCCCAACATCCTACAGTAGCTTTTGGACAGCAAGTACTCCTAATGCTTCACTTGTACCTTTGTCTCTTATTTTATCAGGAACAACAATTAATCTGTAAACAATGTTCAGAATTGGTTATTAATGCCACTCAAATCAGCTGAAAAGCAAAGATGAATTGAGCTCCATAATGAAAAGAAAGGATTGATCCTGAACAAAAATATAAATATTCCACTAGGTTCATTTTAAGATACCCATTACCTACAATGCAAACTTTTGTTGTAACTAGAGGTGCACCGATAGCAATTTTCTGGCCAATCTCAGATCACAATCTTTAAAGTCTGACCTGCTGATTCTGATTTTGGCCAATACAATTTTTTTAAATAACTTACATTGTCAGGTATTATAAGGTCACAATACACCTCCAATGTTCCAATCTTATTTTATTGAAACACACTGAACAATAACCTTTAAACAGTACAAACCTGTTTTAACTGGACATTAGGCAGTACTCACAGCAGAAAGAAAAGGGTCTGATTTTCAGACCTTTGTGGARGTAGAAGAGAAGCCAATCTTCTCCACCAATCTTATCTGTATATGCCGATCTCCCAAAATTAAGGAAATTAGCTGGCTGATGCATCCCTAGTGCATCCCTACCTGTTAGAAAAACACACAACTTGCCAGACAAACTGAATGGCCTATTCTTATACCTCGGGAATCCAGGAGACACACTGCTGAATTCATTTTTCTTATTCTCTCCTGCATTAATGTACAATAAGCTGTTTTCCATTACAACACTAAAGAGAAGTGTGAAAACACTATTGTAATTGACACCAGATGTTTAATTTTCAGAGGATATTGTGAAAAGCAATTTGTCTCCTAGTAAAGTAGCAGCATGAGCGTGCTGCCTCTGCATTTCTATGTTCATGTTAGGAAAACAGAGGGCTACTCCTGGACAGCCAAAGCTGGTTAGACATTGATAACACRATAGTGTACTTCTGTGGTTCTTAAAATGAGCTTGGTCACAATGGTGATGGTTTAAAAGCAAATATTTCAAAGCCACAGGCTTTTAAACGCGTGAAACTACTTTCCATTTTGAAAATAATGTGTTAAAGTGATGCACTGATACATAAATAGCAATCTCCTAAGTTAAAATAGTGTTAAGTCAAATAAGAGAAGCAAATGTGTATCATAAGCAGTGAGTCCTGTAAGGAGGAACAGTGTTGTTCAGTTCAAATATATGGTTGCCATGTCATAAATATAATTAGGAAGCCAACAAAAGACAGATCATCATAMTGGAGATCTAAATGAAGAGTATTCAGACAGGATTCAAAAATGAAAGCAGCAATAGCGCTTAACTCTTTGCAACCATGACTACTGGAGTTGTAGTAAAATTGGTCAAGAAAATCAATCATGTCATCAGTTAGCAATTTGATTAGAAAGTACCCGCTGTTCCATATAAACAAAGAATTACACTCTCAAATTCTCAATTATAATGTGTACTAATAGGTAAAGCAATGGGTCATGATGGATGGGTACCAAATTCGATACTCTTTTATGTACAAACCGAGTTCTGTAGGTACTACCGAGAACCTATTCACGTAACATCAAGCAGTACCGTGTTTCGGTACCTAAACGCATCATTGCGATCGTACTGGCATAAGAGTGGTGAGTTTTCCATGCTTGTCCTGAACGCAGCATCGCGCAGGAACGTAATGACGTCAACAGCCACTGGTTCAGTAAACAGCTCGGTCTGAACRTAGCTTCAAARCCTCGCAGTTCCTGGAGTAAAACTCGTCGAACAGACCGCCTCTGAATTATCTGGTGGATTAATTATCTTGTGAACACGACGTTCGCTTGCTCAAAGTAAATACAGTACTGCCACTTTCTTTATTTCATCCGCCATTAAACAGAGACCGGCAAAGGAAAACAACAGGCGCTTCCCGACAGTCCAAACACATCTGACCTGAAGGAGCACAAGCAGCTAACTTGAGGTTTTGGATGCTCAAAACGTAGCTTGAATACCTTTTATTTATTTTAACTCCATCCGCTTTTGCTTATTTAATTTAAACTCATTTGCCTTCTATGAACCTCCATCACACAATTTTTCTAGGGGGGAAATGACATCAATAGAAATACATGGAGCTGGATTTTAATTTGTGCAATAAGACAAAAACAGTCTTGTTGTTTTCAAGACTTTTCACTTTAAAGAAATAAGTTACACAACTGATGTTACAATACATAGAGTTGGATGTTGTCTTCATATCTGTTAATTTCATATATTGAGAAATATGTTAAAAAAATAAAAGTTCAGCCAACTACAACCGAAGACAACAAAAACATTTACAAATTTACTCTGCCAAAGAGTGGGGGGATGGGTGACAACAATTTAAATAGTGTTTATAGTTCAAATAAATATTTCAGGTGAAGGAAAGTTACAAAATACAATATAAGGTAATAAGAAAAATAAATATAGTATTAGAATTTCAAAAGCTGTTAACAAATGCTATTTTGCATTCAGGCTTGGCAAGAACAACATGTTACAGGCGAAGTTTGATCTAATCTGTCCTAATCCAGAGTGGATTCAACAAAATAGGCATATGAACACTTGAACACAAGTGTGTCTGTGAAACAGGTGTGAACCAACCCTATCACACATCTATCTTAGTTATTGTTTTGTTTTTCAGAAATCTCAAATTTTATCCAACATATTTCTGTCAGCATCTTTGTACAAACAATGATGACAAATGATGAATCAGCAGCTCAGTCAAAGACAGGAATTCACATAAATAACTTAGCTGCTTCTACTTGACAGTATAGGTCAAGGCCACACCCCTCTGTGAGCCATAACACCAACAAGTGCTGTGCAGGAAGGGTGGAAAACAGGGAAAAGGCAGGTAGGAGGGGGGAAGGAGAATTGGGAGTTGGAGAGTGGCTGGTGGGAATAACAACAATAAAAAGCCACTTAATCATTGGCTAGGGAAGAATCTGGGGAATTAGCGAGTGAAACGATTGGTTTCAACAGGAATAGCCATCTTCAATTTAAAAAAAATCCTTACGAGTCAACATTTAAGAAAACAGATATTTATGCAAGACAAGCCAAAAAAAACAAATGCAAAAAGAGACCCCTCTGTCCATTCAGTGGTCCAGACAGCCTACACTGGGAGATGGGGAGGAGGGGTGTGAGCACTGAAGAACTAGGTCTTTTGAGACCCTAATCACAAGACTCTGGGAGCAGCAATGCACGTTTGCATAACTTCCTGCCGCAGAGAACTCTGGACAGCCACAGAGACATTCCTTARCAGGACCGTACACGTCAGAGAGCTATTTTAGGTATGTGGCCAAACAAGTTCTCAACAAAAAAAAGTGAAGGAAGGGAGAGAAAAGTCCATACCAAGTACAGAATCAGAGTGGAACTTATTTTTCAATCAACACTAATGCTGAACTTGATGACGAAAAGCCAGAGGGAGAAGTGTTCTGGCACACACTGAAGCTGGTTGAAAAACAAAGGGTGAAAAAAAACAAAGAGAAGTCGGAGTGCATGACTGTCATGACTAAGATGCTGAAAGTAAAACAACTATAATGAGGGAGGAGTGACAGTAAAGTGAACCACCCTCCCCCAAAACATAATTTTAAAAAGAACCTACATTTTTTGCTGAATAGAATTTATGATCAAAATGTGCAAAATCATTTGCAGCAATTTATGCTGACTATCAGAAAGAATAAAGAACTAAGATCTGTTTAAGGAGTTGTGCTGCCTCAAACGTTCTTTCCCAGAGACTGCAGTCAAAYGCCTTGCAGGTAAATTTGTCAGCAACTATACTCTAACTACATCTACACTCTCATTATAACAGCAATGCATCATGAGTTCTTTCATCTCTGCCTGCATTATGTGAAAAAGTAATAATAGTCCTTTCCTGGTGTAGTTATGTATTTATTTTGGTGCAACTGTACACCAAGAGGGCAAAAGTGAAAAAGGTGTGAGAGATAGAGGAGTTGAACAAATAAGCTCTGCGTAGCTCTACATACACTACAATAAAGAAAAAACAGGGTACAAGACAAAAGTAAAAAATTACTGATCAAATACTGGAATTGGCTGCCACATAAACTGTACATGAGTGATCCTCCCGAGTATTAAATGATTATTAAACTATCTGCTGACAAATTTGTATCATCACCAATATTAGAAGCTGCAAACAAATGCCACAAATTAGGGTGTTTGTACATTTGTCCTAAACAAATTTACCATTTAATGGTTGTCACATATTCAATGGTAGAATTACAAATTCTATACACAAACCAAAAAAATTAACAGAATTCAGGGCCTTTATGATGCTGATGGAACAAAAAAAGTTAAACATAWTAGACTACAAAGGATCTCTGGGTTCTATGCTCCACTGTCCCTAAAGGTTTTAAATACAAAGTATAAAACAAATTCATGAGCACTGCTTCAGTTGTACTACTACACATTTTGTGACTGTATTTTCWTTTTCTATATTAATTCAGAAAATTAGGTTGTAAACAACAGCTCAACTTAATTTTAATTTCTAGATAAATATCTAAAATATGAAATCTTGCAAACATATGCCACATAAATTACTGTTTTGTCTCCACTTTTAGTCCTTAATGACAACAGGAAGACGCTGTACAATCCAATCAAAATAAAAGTAATGCTCACAATGCCCAACATTGTGTTATCCAAACCACTGCACATTAGCAACGTATGTTGTTGTGAGGGTCAGGTTGTGTTTGCGTGTTAAGATGGGGAGGAGCCATGCACCTGTCTGTGTGTAGTGGAGCTACAGCGGGTAAAATAAGTANCCACATAAACTGTACATGAGTGATCCTCCCGAGTATTAAATGATTATTAAACTATCTGCTGACAAATTTGTATCATCACCAATATTAGAAGCTGCAAACAAATGTCACAAATTAGGGTGTCTGTACATTTGTCCTAAACAAATTTACCATTTAATGGTTGTCACATATTCAATGGTAGAATTACAAATTCTATACACAAACCAAAAAAATTAACAGAAT
>NW_013952408.1:777342-780020 GCF_001266775.1 Austrofundulus limnaeus | reverse complement strand
GTGTAGTGTTGATATAGATTTTTTAACACACCCATCTAGATAACAAATCTAAACTTTTTCTTAAATAAACTAGGACTGGTGGTATTTTTATTTAATACACTTTAGCCCAACTCAAATTATAGCCTAGTATACATTAATAACTGCCTAGAATGGCTTCGGATGCTTTCGCATTTAAAGCAGCATGAAATTTATGGAGGTTTAAGATACTTTCTATAAATTATTTTATATCAAGTAATCTATTAAACTTTACAATAACCAGTAAGCTCTGATTATCATCCTTCCATTGTGTCCTGCCACCACACTTGTGTCACTGTAGAGAAAAAAATATATAAATAGCTTAACTGCAGGACTGACAGCAACAAGGGAGTAAACACACAAACCCAACTCGAGATTAAACTTAAATGCACAGCTAAATTAACAGCAGATTCTAAAGGGTTATATAAAACAATATACTTACTATTTACTAAAAGCCCATTATACTGTATAACTGTACTGTTGCCAAACCCTATTATAWACATTTGTTTATGTCATCAGATTCCTTAACTTGTTTTTATCTCCATTTGTGATCAAAAATGATGTGGGTCAGTGCAAAACAATAACAGTCTGTTTGTTCATAGCTGTTGAGCTACCAGATACAGGAGCATGCATGATCATGGTAAAAATCAGCTCAAGGTCTGTGGAAGAAGCATAAGCTATAAGGAACAAGTTTACAAACATTTKTCTTGATAAAAATCGAGAGAAATCGAGTTGTCCCTTATTTCCTGGCTCTTTTTCAGGCAAACAAACCAAGCAAAAATAAGCAGCAACAAATAAAAAAAACTGCGTAAATGTAATTTTTAAAAGAAACACGGCAGTACTTAATCATATTATGAACAGTTCATTAATCTAAGTGTATAAATTTTGTCATGCAATAACATGGTTTGTTACAGAGATAATCTGCCRTTTTAAAAAATTACATAATGAGGCATCAATTTTATGATAATCTGTAAAATGGTGTATGTGAATTAATCAGTGCAAGAGAAGCTGGCAGCAGGAATCCACTGACTACTTTTTAGTCCCGGTGAAAAAAAACACCTAGGTTACCTGTTACACTTTTCCTGCTGATGTTGCTCCAGGCAAAGGGTGACACATCCTCAGGATTACTAAATAACATGAAAATCTATCTAATCACCAGATTTTAAAAAGTGCTGCCTAGGGGAAAAAAATAGTACAGCTCTACAAAATACAGTAGACTTGACATTACACATGTAATTATTTCTTCTTTTTAACATTTAGGAGGAGGGGGAAAAAATGCACACRAGTTCTTTTCCAGACGTAAAAGTCTGAGTTAACATTTCCATGTGAGACTCAGCCACATCATCCCTTTTCCTCATGCCAACATAAGGCATGTGAACTGGCCCGAGCTAAGCCCGACTTCTCGCTTCCTTTTCTGCCACCTCGTCAACACAATATGCTTTCCACATGTGAACAATTGTGCAGACAGCCATTCAGTCTGCCACGCAAATAAAGGCAGTGCCACTTGAAGGCTGGGCCCCAAGTAAACACAAATGTGTTCTTACAAACCAGTGAAGCCATTTAAAGCATGAAATATCACATCACTTCCTCACTGCTCACTCACAGACAGAAAACAATCTTTAAGTACCTGATGATTTATTTGGTTTATTGTAAAGGATTATAGCAAGCATCACACTCAATTTAGTTCAACTTTTTACTTCGTCTGAACTGGTTTCACAGTCTCCGGCTGTACATAACATTTTCTGACAGGAAAGCCCACTTACCTAGAAACACTGCTTCTCTACCAAGTCTACTGGATAAAAGACAGTGACAGTGAACTCAGCAGTGGCAAAACAGGAGCATTCCAGTTTCTTATAAGGTCCAAGCGAGCAAAAATCCCTGTCACTAATGTTTTCATGTGAAAATTTAAACAACTTACTTCAAGAGTGGAGCAAACTACCATGTTTCTATTCTACCTTTAAAGCCATAATACATGTCAAAGTACGTGACTTTTCAGTGTTTTTGATTTGATTATTTTTATTCAACACTCTTGAAATGATTATTTGAGGGCAACTATGTCATTGGGGCTTTCATAAAAACTGCATTAGAAAACAAACATTCCTCACCTTTGTTTACAACTAAATTCAGTGACTAAATTACGGAAGTTCTACCATTATAGTTCAAAATATCTCGACACAACTCAATAGCTGATTTAATGCTGCCATCCAGTTGCAAAGGAACTTGAAATTGTGAAGTTGGAATGACGTCAGTTCCGAGTTGAAAGCGTTTGTTTCCAGCTAGTCAGAATGTCAAAAAAAAAAAAAACTTGTTCTTTCTTGTGCTAATGGAATAATGCAGCTATAGCGCTCTATGTGGCATTGAGTGTAGCATTAAAACATATCGCCTAATAATTGCTATAAAGTATAGGGCTGTGTATTGGCAAGAATTTGGCAATACGAAACATATCATGACAGAGGGGTCACGATACGATATATCCCGATATATTTCAATAATGTAAACAAGGCGATATATTGTGATTTTTTTTGGTCCAAAAATTCTATTAAATAAAAACCTCTTACTGGAAAAAAAAATTCACTGTCTCAGAAAATTCTAATAATGCATAGACATACTTTTGATACATTTAGCTGTGTTCTGCTTTGTATGTGTTTTATTTTATTTGTTTC
>NW_013952408.1:772862-776857 GCF_001266775.1 Austrofundulus limnaeus | reverse complement strand
AGGTGATAGACGCATGCACTATATGCGTAACGTTAAAGCTGACTACAGTTGGAAAAAAAGAGCGCACAAAACAATTTGGCTTAAATACAGACATTCTGACAAATAAGTAACTTGTTTGTAACCTTACCTCAGCTTAGAAGGCAGAGGGTGTCAGTCTTTTCTGCTCAGATTCAGCTATCGGAGCATGAAGCTAATATTTACTTACAATGCTAATGCTCTCTTACTCTCTGGCGCTCAAGCTGTGGAGGAGCCAAATGGCTGGCTCACTGCTGCCAACTAGTGGTCAGAGGTTGAACTACAACATAAAAATGAATGGCTGGCAGGAAAGTTGACATTTTAAACCTTAATAAAAAATCGATACAGGGTTTTAGAATATTGATACAGTATCGAGAAATGAAATATCACGATATTTCAGTGTATCGATATTTTCTTACACCCCTAAAGTACTACAAGTACAGCTGACTTAACGTAAACAGATTAACAAACATGAAAGTAATAGCTTCCCTCTCTGCTGATGCGAGGAGCAGATGTTGAAATGATGACGTCAATCGTGCTCCGGTATGGTCGTGTTGCACCAAGTACCCGAATCAAAATTACGATAGTTGATTTTTCCGTCTCAGAAATCCTAAACTGCGAACTCCAAGTACAATTGGAATGCAGCATTAGCCCCAACGTTTGCTTTAATGCTCTCAACCACTCAGTATAAACAAGTGACTCCTAATTGTTAACAAAATGAAACTTTGAATTGTTACAAATTATATGTAGTAACTGATGTGTCTCTTGTGGCTATTTTATCATAGATGATACATAAACAAAAAAAATCAACTAAAAACATTGAAAATTTTGTCGATTTTGACAGCAGTTATAGTAAAACTCTCTTCACTCTTGCAGTCAAACATTTTTTTGCCTCACCCACACAAATTACTAACAACCCAATACTCATCAACCAAAGCATGGGTCAGGAGCCCTCTTAAAACAGATAAAAACAATAAAATACCATTCAAGAGGAAACGAAAAAGGAATAAATACCCCAGCTTACTTATGACTAGATCATTTTAGTATGCATTCCTGAACGTAATCACTCAGCTGAGGTCATGCAGAGCTACAAATAGCTCAGCCAATTGTTGTTCCCATAACTGAATGGCTGAGAGGAGCAGTTTACAACTGACAACTCTAAACCTTTCTGACAATAGAAGCAGATCAAATGCTGATTATAATGTCTGCATGTTTTACAAATTCAAGTCTGATCTACTGGTATATGTGTTTTGATCAACCAAATTGTTTATTTAGACAATAAAAATAGAAAAAAAATACAGCACAATTTGTTTAACACCCATGTTCCTTCCAGGGGAAAAAGGGAAATCATATGAGGCATGTTTACTGTTAACCTGAATACCTTTGTGTGTATGTGTCCCATCTCACTTATATGTATGTCCTTGTAAGCTGTCAGGTTGTTAAGATACTGGAAATTCCACTTGGTACAATCAGCTGCATCTATATTTGGAGCACACCCATATATTCCTCATTACGTGATGCCATAGAGCAAGGTCTTCTTCCTCTGTTTCTGCAAAAGAATGGCTACAATATTTCGTTATAACTACTGCAAAGCATTGTTAAAACTAGACTAATTCGTGTATGCTTCGGTGGGAAAAATAAATAAATAAATGCTTAGGCAGCAACAGGATCTGAGAAGAATACTTTTCTGCTTGTATGTCTACACATAAATACGTTGTTATTAAAATAGTAATAATCAATGATTTTTAGTCATAACTAGCTGCATATTTTTACAAAAAACTGTATACGTATTTGTTGATTTTGTTTACATTAAGTGATGATTTGTTGGTTTTTATCAAAGAATGGATTGTAAATGCCTTGTGCCTTTCAGCAGGATTGATTTTGCATTAAAAGGTTCTTATGCTGCAGTCGAGCTTTGTTTTGTTTTAGTTGAATAGAATATACTGTTCTAGTTTTACATCTTATCTTACACTTCTCAACACAGCTTTGTATGCTTACTTTTCTACTGCAAATACACCATCTTCTATGTGGGGTCTTATGTATGAGTGGGACTAAAAATGCATGTAAAATAAGTGCTATTTTGCACTTGCAATAACATGTTTTTGTGTAGGTTTTACTTAGTGAGGGAGTCAAAATAAAATACTTCTGCTATATAAAGTGGGTAAAACTAAAGTCAATAATAGTCAAATGATGCAGAACAAGAGTAGAAAGCTACTCAAATTAAAATTTTCTCCAGAAGTAAATTGAGGATAAAGTTTTTTTAAAAAATTATATAAAAAATGTGTTAAAGCCCAGAAAATTGATACTGTACAGTTTAAATATCTTCTTTACACAACACAGACCAAGCCTCTTGGGAAAAAGTTAAACTCTAAGTGCTACACTTCAAACAAAATACTATGGCAGGAAATAAAAAGGTTGCCATTAAAGGGCTGAATTGTGCCTTCTGATGAAATCCATTAGTCAAAGCCAAGAATGCTGGAAGCTTTATGAGTTAAACGTCTTGATTCACAGCCCTCGGAAACGTGAGTCTTTACCCTTCAGTCCACATAATTTTGGTTTATGGCAAGAAAGCAGTGCCCACACCCAGCTACCTCAGAGCTGCCTGCCTGTTCTCAACTCTCTTCAGATATGGAGTAYGGCTTTGGGACTTGCAGAGGACTCCAGGCCAGTCAAAGACAAGAGGTTATTTGATTAACATGGAATTTTATTAAGCTGTGGGTGGAGTTGCATGGTGGCAGAAAGAGCCTCAATAAAAAGCCGCCATTCAGTGATCAGGAGCGATTGCAGGGAAGGGGGAGAAAAAAAAGATAAACAACCCCCTTGTGTGTGGCTGCCAGTTGGAACAGTGGCCACAGATTTTTGCTTTTAAAAATGCAGAGCATGTGGACTTATAGGCAAGTTTAATAGCCTTTTCCTGCAAGTTAATGGTGGGATCATAGAAACTAAGCATGTCAAAAGGCTGTTATAAGTTACAGCAGCTTATTCCTAACACAAACACTGAAAGTCGGGCACATGGGTGGGGTGTTAGAACAACCCCCCTTCTCCAAACAGCGTACTTAATATTCTTTCACTTAGAAATTAACTATACAACTACAACACCCAATTCAACATTACTAGGATATAAAATATTTATTGTAAGGGCAAATCCATAACTAAAACTTGTAAAATTTTATCACAGGCGATCTTGAGTAACTGGACATTGTGAGTAAGTTAATCTATTTAAATGTATTTATCCACCTAAAATGTGATAATAATCACACTAATCATGACAACTGTCCTGTAAATCGATAAGAGCCGAATCTTTGTGACAATTTGTGTTGCCACTTTTTCACCCAAGATGACATTTTTCTCAGTATCTACAAACCTCTGACACAAGATTCCCTCTGCATTACATTAAATGTAGGAGTTTCTACAGATTGTCGTAATAATACCAATAACAGGAGTTAAAAGTTTAGTACGTGGCAGCAGCTGCCATCCTCCTACTACAAAGCCAATTTATGGGTTGACACCAATTAGACAGGAAGCAGTCAAGGTAAAAGCTTTGATGCAGCTGAAGGGCTGCAGGTTACAACAGGCCTGAAGCTACTTTATCACTTTATATGATGTTTGAATACTTGCACCCAGACAAAACATTACTGATAGTTATAGTCAGTCATTAATGGTCCAAATAGCACCCAGTGACTGTGCAAACCTATTTGAAATGTGTGGCTAGAAACATTATCATAAACTTAATAATAAGAGCAGCTTTGTTTGTATGTCTGTCTCATCTTCAATTCTTATTAAATAGTTGTTGCTTGTCATATATTTACGCTTTTTGCACATTTTGATTTAATGAAACCACTAACAATAACTTTAATTTATCTCATCTAGTTTGTTCTTGACATGCCACTGAAACTATCAAGTGGGTCTTTTAAAATGCCCAAGAATTCACAAATTCAGGATGTTCCTATTCTATTCTAGAAAATATTAGAACAAAAAAA
>NW_013952408.1:770893-772852 GCF_001266775.1 Austrofundulus limnaeus | reverse complement strand
TATGACAACAAAAAAGTCAAACACATTAAAACTGGACTGATGCAGAACAAGCATAAAGACAGTGACATGGAAATGTTAAGATATGGCACCCATAAAACAACCCAAAGGAAAACATAAAAAAAAATACCAAAAGTGTCTTAATAACACAAGACAAACTATTTGTCTTAGAAAGAATTGCTGTTCCAAGGAGTAGACTGACCCCGAATGGCGTTAGCTACCTGGCTTTCAGCTAACAAGCTAAAAACTTACCAGTAGACAATCCGTGTTTATTTCCGACTGGGGGTCTTGCAACATGGCATCGATYGTTTCAAATCGAGCCACCATACTTTCGGCTGAAGACATTTTGCTGTCAAAACTCAGTCCCGACGTTGGGTTATTATAAACAAAAACAGCTCACTGGCGAGGCAGCTAGCTAGCTTTTAGCTAGCCAAACGTCCCTTTCTTCGTGTGAACTTTACACCTCACTTCAAAGAAAATGCATCGTCGTCCCCGAGTTTTCACAGACAATGAAGGCGTTGAGGTCGCACTCAACATTCCACATTTTCGACGTCGGAAGATGTTTGTCTCCGTATGAGCGGCAAACAACTTCAGTGTCAAAGATAAATGCGGCGACAGATTAGACAACCTCCGCAGGATGCCACTGACTGAGGAGGTTAAGGACTTAAAACGTTTAAACAAAAGGCAATTAAAAAGTCTCTATAATATCTTCTTGAAAATAAGCAGTTTGGAGAAATGACTAATCCTGGACCGTCCCTTTATCTGTGCCAGGCCCTTTGCAGAAAACGACAATTTGACAGCTCAAAAGTAGAAGTAGTGGCGAAAAAAACTTCTGCTTCTTCCAAATTTCGAAGTTTAAACACGGAGTCGCTTCTACGTTTACGGTAGTCCTTCCGCTACGTCCCGTGCACTGTCAATGACTGTTCCCCGTCCAAACGCTGGTAACACTAAAAAATAATATAAATTAAAAATCAAGTATGATGTATGTTAGTTTTCGGAAAACAATCGCATACTGTGCACAAATTTCTCACACAGCTCGGCCAACATGTCCGCCTTCCTGTTCAAACACCCCGGAGAAGCTGCTTCAAAATGTCACGCACTGCGCATGCGCTACGCTGAGTCCGCAATGGAAGGATTCACAGAAGCAATTCTCAAATAATTTAGCGTAAACATTAAAATCTCACAAGTTTGTGTTTTTTCTGTCCTCAAAATTTGTTTTTTTCGCCCTGTTTTATAAAAAAAAACTATTTTTGTGGGATACAAGAACTAATTCTTCATTTACATTTATGATCAATACATTTCCCACACTTTGACACAATTACTTTTAATCCTGTTGTCACTGACCGTAAACGTTAATAAAAACATGGGAGGAATAACACATAACCTAATCAATAACTTAACTTGTTTGTTGAACATTTAGAATAATATTGAATATTTTTATCGTGTGTGTGACTTCTTGAATGGTGTTCTTAAATGTAAGTTAATTGTGCTCCTTACAWTGACAATAAAGGCATCGTCAATCAATCAATAAGATGAAAAAACAAGCAAAATAAAAGAAAACTACTCAAAATTTAACAAAAAGTTAATGTATAAGTCGAGCTTTGATCCCTTTCATATGGTGATGTGTTACCATTCCTGCCCGGCAGAGGACAGTGTTTTACAAGTTATGTTGAAAGTTGACGCTAAAGGCTAAGTTAAACGAACAGAATTCTGTTTTTTCAGTCAACAGTGGCAAGTTTTGATCGGAAAAACAATTACGGGTCACCTATTGGAATATCTTACAACACTTGTCCATAGCTATATTTATTATTATGGCCAACAGCAGGGTTGATAATATGGCATTTTATGCATGAATCCCTACCACTGCCAGAAAAACAATAACTGGACTTTTTAACAGGTATTTTTTTTATCCTATTTTATAGTGCTTTTAGTTAGAGGTTATTTAATTTTAGCTCACATATA
>NW_013952408.1:767145-770808 GCF_001266775.1 Austrofundulus limnaeus | reverse complement strand
GTGTGTGTGTGTGTGTGTGTGTGTGTGTGTGTGTGTGTGTAGCATAATTATGTGTTATGCAAATAATACAGGTTATTGTTAGCATAACAGGATATGTGCAAAACAAAAGCTAAAAACATATTAGCAAACCCGGAAATCCTAGTTTGTTCGGTTTGTACTTGTTTGTTCCTACACGTTTAACATTTGGATCTACTTGTACAGTACCGAAATACGTTTTTTAAATTTCTTCTTGTTATTATTATTATTTTCGCAGTCTGCGCACTGTTTTCGCGCAGTGCTCAGGAGTTTCCCGCAGAGGAGCGGTACTGTACAGTACAGTCGTGACGTCATCGGACTGTGCGCAGATCAGCTGTGTCCAGCATCGATGGTGGCGCCGGAGTCAGGGACACAACTTCACTCACAGCCCCGGTTCTTCACGGACATGGACACGGAAAATGCGTTTCACGGCTGACACGGTAGGAAGCCCAAATATAAAAAGATTGTTTTCCTTATGTGATTGTTTTTTTTTTCTTTCGAAACATCTGGTTGACAAATGTTAGACATGTCGGATGTGTCGTTGCTGGATGGTGGTCTTGTCAGTTCGTCAGCGCGCCTTTAATACACCTAAAGTTTGTTTTTATTTATTTATTTATTAGCTTCAGATTTTAACTCGGAAATGGGAAACAATTGAAGGCACGGTGGAAGGGAGCGGGGTAAAACCATCGTTTGGGCACAGTCACATTTAAAGAGTCAACAAACTTTTTTTTTTGTTTGTTTTTTTGTTTTTCCCAAACACTGGAATGTTTCCTTAAAAACCCGTTTTTCCTCATTTGGTAGGTCACGCTAAAAAAAAGAAAGAAAAGAAAAAAAAAAGCCTCGCCTCATTCCCTGCTTGTCAGTAACTGTAACTGTGACCGCAGCCTAAATGATTTTCACCAAGTCCTTTTGTTTGCGTAAATTAATGCCAGTTTTAAGAGATGCGTTTTGCTTTAAAATTCAGTTTGCGTTCATCAGTCATTATCAATAAAGTCATGTCAGGTCCGGGACCCGGGACAGGACACTAATTTAAGCACTTGTCAGCATAAAACCACAGCTGCCTGAGGCTTTGGTGCTGAAACAGGCTTCAGCAGCTCAGATAAAATCATATCAGATGGCAGTGAGCAGAAGATGGATTTGGGTTGTCATTGATGTCATTATGCCTCATGTTTAGTGACCTAAAAGTAGTATTTATGATGTTTTTTCCCTAAATGTTAGTGTTTTTTATCCCAGTCACAGCTGAAATAGCTAATTTAATGTGTTGCAAACTCTCAGCTTCTGCAGCTTATTGTCTTTTCTGTTTTTTGTTTCTTTTTGGCGGATGAATACTTGTGTGGTGACCTTATAGGTCAGTTATAGATTGAATGTACTTTCACGCTGGCATTCCTTGAAGGATTGCATGTCGCCCGCAGCCTTTCAGAGTTTCAGGCATTATGACAAAACTATATTGCTCTTCGTGTTTGGCTTAGCTTAGTTAACAGTGAATGAGCTGGGTGGCCTTGCTCGCTAAAAAGCACACGTAGCCTTGTCACCGAGAGCAAAGGCTGCAGGGGTCAGAGGGGGCTCTGAACGCTGACCATCTGGCCCTTAGGGGGCTGGTTCTCTCACTGCCTGCCTTTGTTCCTGGTGAACAATTGGGACCTAATCTGGGAGGAGATAAGTATGAGGCCTCGTGACACCCGTCCTCCTGCGCACCGACAGGTTTCTCTCTCTGCAGCCTTGAAGGAGACATCTCTGTCGCTTTGTCAGGGTCTTCAGTTTGTCAAGTTTGGGGATGAGTCGCTGCAGCTCATTCCACAACCAAAAGARGAGATTTAAAAAAGGGTGTTTTGTTTTTGAGTAATTATGGCTCACAATAGTAGTCTTTAGTCCTAATGTCTCTAATCCCCCAAGAAATGTTGCCCAACTTTCACAATGGGGACTTCTTAACAAGATTTCAGTGTTTTACCATCAAGAAAACACATTTTATAGATTTTTTTTTTTACAATTTTAAATAAAAAGTTCAGCTTTTACTTTAAAAAATGCATGCCGAGTGCTGAATGTTTGCTAAAATTTACTGCAGAATCAAGTGTCACCTGAATTGTTGAAATAAAAGCTAATCGCTAAAATCAACAAAGTGGTGCTTAAAGAATATAGCTTTTTTTAACAAAACTCTAGCTAAAAGCTAAAACGAGCAAAGAAGTTTCCAGCAAACTAGAGCTAAAATGAACTGTTAGAAAATAAAATGAGCAAGACATTAGCTAAAAGCTAAATGTAGCAAAACTCTAGCTAATTGGTGCACTTAGCGAAAGAGTAGCCTAAAGATAAATGTAGTAAACATCTAGCTAAAAGCTAAATGTAGCAAAAAAATACAGTTTAAAATGAAAATAGCTAAATCATAGCCAACAATAGAAATGAGTAAAGCTATACTGTAGTTAAAAATAGTAAAACATTAGCCTTAGTTCAATCCAATCAAAATTCAAAAGTATGTTATTGATCCCAAAGGGAAATTCAATAAATGTGGAAGTAGCAAAGCAGCTAAAACCAAACTGTAATTAGCCAAACCATGTTGCAAAAATGCAGCTTAAAAAACACATTATTCCAGAGTGAGTGAAGCCTTAAAAAAGCACAAAACATATGGAAATAGTTTGACTTCAAACAACGTACAGAAGAAACTGCTAACAACGAAATGTGAAGCAGACCTTACACAAATATACGAGGGTCAAGTGCACTCTCCTTTAGAAATATATATTTATATACAATAAAAGTGCACATTTTTGGCATGCTTGATTACTCTGTTCTTATCTTGTTTTGACAGCAGCTTTCTCCCCCCCTTGATTCTGATTTGTGTTTCAGTTCAAGTTATTTTGGCGAGTAAAGACACTCGCTGTTAGACAAAAACGTGTTCCAAAAATGCAGCCTGACATTTCTCTCCAGAAAAAGCTCAACAATAGATAACAATTTCACATCCATTTGTGCTTGAGTCAGTTGTCACCAAGGTAACAGATTGATTTATTTTCTGTCATTATTCTTTCAGCCTAATTTACAATATAGAAAGACTCTGTTTTTTGCAGTTTCTACCTTGTTTGATCATTTGTCTATCATTTTTTTCTCACTTGTTTTTTAAGAAATAATGAAAATGCGTGGTCATTTAAAAATTGACTTCTGTCTCATTCCCAATGCTAACCATGATCTATCACTGGGATTTTGTGTCATAACAGATCAATTGATTGACATTCTGAATAATGACACAGGGTTTTCAGTTTCTGTTGTGTTTTCAAACAACTCCCCAAAACGCGTCAACGTTACGTATTGATCCAAATTTTTCTTTAAATGGACCGTTCAAGATTTGAAGACCAGAATAAAGACTTCAGGGAGTTTTAGTCAGCAAAGACAGATGCTTCGGCTGATTCTTTCAGATGTCCCTGTGTGGGTTTGTGTTTTTTTCTACTCATTAGTCAAGATGGCAACTAGGAAATCTGTGCTTTTGTTTCAAAATTTCTCCAACTGCAACAGAACCTAAAGAATAAAAAGGGTGGTCTTAAAAACAAGTGTTTCTCATTAATTTGCTGAGGAGTTAGGATTAAGAATTTAACTTTTTTCAAATGTTGATGACAACAAACTAAATATAGCTAAATGTAAATATAGCTGGTTAAATTTATTAAATAT
>NW_013952408.1:764365-766184 GCF_001266775.1 Austrofundulus limnaeus | reverse complement strand
CGCTGTAGGTGCATGTTTATTTCGCGTTTTTTTTATAAAAAAAAATAATATTTAAAAACATGTCCATACAAATGATAAAAGTATTAGAATAATACACGTGCACGTGCAGCTGGATAGAGCAGGTGTAATTTACGCAGCTCATTTACACACTTTTCCTGAAGATAGAAGAGTTTGTTGAATCTAACGTGACATGTTCGTACGAACCCTTCGTACGAACAAAAGTAAGAGAAATTTAGGATAAGAATACGAACATGTTCTTGCATGAGGCCCATTGAGCTTTCTTTTTAAGCATTGCTACCTATTAGAGATGAGCTGCTGTCTTGGTGTTGACTGGAATTAGTGACCTCAGCCAGGTCATTGTGTTTCAGTGATAAAGAGTTCAACGTCTACTTTAAACCAAACGTTTAGACGAAAGAAGCATCTCAGCACTGATTTGCAGAGTTTCATGTGTTTCACATAGATTCCTGTAAACTTTTAACTTGCAGCGCCACACAAAAAAAAAAAATGTCGGGAACATCGTGTTCACTGAAAACGCCTGGGTCGAGATAAATGAAGGAAAAGCTTCCCCGACTGTAAATCACAATCTGCTGCTCACAGGCAGGAGTCTGAATAGTTTACTGTACCACAGGGCTCATCTGGAACCACTCATTCTTGGATGAACTCAGTGTTGTTGTTTTTTTTTAAAACATTTTTTATTTTTATTTTTTATTGATGTAATTTTAAATTTTTTTAAAGAAAAAAAATGTAAGCATATTGTGGCCATATTCCTTGCCTTTTAAGTGAGTTTATGCTTGTCCAAAAATGTGTCATAAAAGAAGGGAGTGAAGGGGCGGATAAAGTCTGGAGTTGAGCTGTGGTGCGAAAGAGACGGGAGGAAAATTTTGAAATGGGTAAAGGAGTGATTAAGAGCTAAACAAGACAGCAAGTGAAATACTGGCTAACGTTTTGTTTTATGTTTGTAAAATCCTCACACTGCAGCTGGTAGGATTACTGAAACGATACACGGCTGGTGTTTGAGCAGGGGGTGGCGGCGGGCTGAAATGTGAATCAAACTGTTGGTGCTGTATGAAGTTGTTTGACACACTTGACAATTGGATCATTAAAACCAATATGACAAAGGCCTGTGCCCCTCCCCCAGCTGAAAGGAGATGTCAAAGGTCTGTGACCTCTTCCATTTACGTGCATTGATCCCTTTGGTGGGGGAGGGACTTCCTCCTCAATGCCCTCCATGGTCAGCTGTTACTGTATGTCTTCACCTGCAGGAGGTGGAGCGATTCTTCTGTTTTCTCACGTTTTTTTAATGGGCGCTGTTGTCAAAGTGTRTGCAAAATACAGCAATGTCACGTTTTGAGAAAACTCTAAAAGCTAAGTGCAGAATGGCTTTTATGAAATTTGCTGAAACTGAGTTGTTGAAGGTAATAGAAGCAGAACATTACACTAGTTAAAAGCCTAAAAAAGAGCAGCATATCAGACTAAAAGACAAAAGGAGCAAAACACTGTAGCAGCTAGCTCAAAAACAAAATTACAAAAAACTGACTAAATGCGGTAAAAGGAAAGGTAAAATCTAAGTTTCAAAAGGCTAGGTTAAATATCAAAAGTCTGGCTGAAAGGTAAACGTAGCTAAATCTAGCTGAAAGTGTAAAGAAACTCAAAGTAGAAAAATAGTTGCAAAACACAATTAGTTTTTTTTTTGGCAACCAACTGTCAGGACATCCTCTGTAAAGACCGCTTGAATACTCTTCGTTCTGTTGCAATGGAGTCTTGTGTGTGTGTGTGTGTGTGTGTGTGTGTGTGTGTGTGTGTGTGTGTGTGTGTGTGT
>NW_013952408.1:761752-764286 GCF_001266775.1 Austrofundulus limnaeus | reverse complement strand
TGTGTGTGTGTGTGTGTGTGTGTGTGTGTGTGTGTGTGTGTGTGTGTGTGTGTGTGTGCGTGCGTGCGTGCATTTATGCATAGGTGGAACTCGACCCTATTAGATAGCACTTCCTTTGGTCCTATTATCAGGGATTCTGACATGCAGTTCAGGTTCTTATCTGTCACTCATGGATCAGTTGGTTTCCTAAACTGAATAACTGCGTGCAGTGAACCCAGTCCTTTAGGTTATTAACATCATCTGTAAAGTTTTGACATGTGTGTTTTTTTTTTTTTTTTTTTTTTCTGTCACCCATTTCTGCGACTCTAAATTCATACTGGTCATGAGATGTTACTCCAGTCTCAAAAAAAAACCTCAGCAATTGTCGAAGAAATGCATATTCCCCTGCCATTTTCACGCTAGATTTTTAGACAAAGATCATCTTATGTTGAGATCATCTTATGTTGAGAAATATGGCATTGCAAATGTTTTAGTCAAACTTCGAACATAACATTAGGCGCGATCTCATGTGACATCACGCAAAATGTCGAGCTCAGTATTTGCTGGAAAWGACTCCCAGCGACTATTACAACAAATTTTCGCTCGTTTGCTTTGTTAATGGTTGTCAGCTACGACCACGTCCCATTTTAAAAATAAATGTAAACTTGACTGAGTTGTAGCCATTTTTGTTGGACATGGCAGCCATCTTGAATCAAGCTGACGTCAAAAAAGATGTGCATTCATTGATTATTTCATGAAAGTTTCACTAAAACTTTCCTAGTGGTTTGTGTAAATTCTGCTAACATACAGTACATACATTATCGCAACTGTGCCTTCATTGTTAAGTAATAAACAGTGATCACAACACAGAAGGGTATGCAATGCAGTGAATTGCAAGGGAATGGCAGTGTGTSAGCTTTAAGGAGGAAATGTATTTGTTTCCTGATTTGAACTCCTCGAACTCAGATGACTTCACAGTTTTGTGCCATGAATTGTGGACTCATATTTATAGTGTTTTTTTAAGCAACCTTTGGGATTTTTGTGGGCTCCATTACACCATTATGAGCTGGTAAAGAGCAAAGTGTGCAAGTCGCTTCATGAAGAGCACTTTGCAATAACATGGCCTCATTCCTGCCATTAAACCCCGGAAAGCATCCGACTGAGAGTCCCCTCTTGCTCAGCACTGTTATGGAACAGTGTGTTCTCACAGGGTGTACCCCTGCTCTCAGGTGCCAACTCTGCTGGAACAGAACCTGCTGCCAGAAAATTCTCCCCTGCACTTCACTTATTCGGCTTAAAAAAAAAACCAAGAACACGGTGTGCCGTGTCACAGATGGGATCGTACCACAATCGTCTGAAGGAAAGTTAATGTTTTTAAAGGTTGAATTTCATTGTTGTGCTCTCAGTTTTAAAGGAGCTTTTTTTTTTCATTCACTGGCGTTCGTCTTCTTGAGGAAACGTACGTTAATTTAGTTGCGTTTACGTTTTGTCAGACTGAGTAAGCCACTCAAGATGACTTCAGAGTTCACAAAGTAAACAAGAAAAGGCAGATGGGCAAAACATGACAAAGGACAACCATCACCAGCCACCGAAAATTGTTTTGTCTATATCTACGTGTTTGTGTCTGTTAGCAAAATGTCTCCTGAAACATTAGACTGAGTCTAATGGAACTTGCAGAGTAATCAATAGATACACATTCATAATTTTAGAGGCAATCTGATTTAAGATGGCCGCCTCATCAAATGGAGCGTAGCACGTACAAAAATGGCTATAACGCAGTCAAATTTGCAAATTATTAGGGGTGCACCAATTAATCGGCCGGCCGATTTATCAACACAGATTTTCTTAATTTTGGGAAAACGGCGATCGGCAGATAGTTCAATAAGATTGGTAGAAAAGAATGGCTTCTCATCTACTTCCACAGAGGTCTGAAAATCAGCCACTGTCTCTTTTTGCTCTGCTGTCAGCACTCCCTTATACCCAGTTAAAACAAGTTTGGATTGTTTCTAGAGTATTGTTCAGTGTTTTTCAACAAGATAAGATTGGAACACTGAAGGTGTCTTGTGACCTTATAACTCTTGACAGTGTCAGTTTTTCAAAAAAAAAAAAAAAAATCAGTATCGGCCAAAATCGGAATTGGCTGATCAGACATTTTAAAGATTGGTGATCAGTGATCAGCCAGAAAACTGCATTGAAAAAGTAATCATTAATTTAAAATGACTACCACAGCTGACCAACCTAAATGGCCCAATCAGCTCAAGCACGATTTTTTTTTTGATGATGTCATTTTCATGGTTTGACCTAAACAGCTATAACTCTATCTGTTTTCGACATAAGATGATTTTAGTTAAGAGCGTGAAAGGTGGTGGGAAATCTGCATTCCTTTTAAGAAAGGTTATATTATCATTTTAGAGTAAAATGTTGAGCTGACAACAGCTGGAAACAATCAGCCAGATTTCCCATTTTACCTCAGCATCTTTTTTTTGCCTCTGCGCACACACACACACACACACACACACACACACACACACACACACACACACACACACACACAC
>NW_013952408.1:756167-761336 GCF_001266775.1 Austrofundulus limnaeus | reverse complement strand
TGTGTGTGTGTGTGTGTGTGTGTGTGTGTGTGTGTGTGTGTGTGTGTGTGTGTGTGTGTGTGTGTACATTTGCAACTCAAATAAATCTACAAATATAACAGGCAAACTAAAAAAACTAAAAGCTGGAAAGAGAGAAAGTAAACAAGAAGGAATAATTGATTTTTTTTTCCTACCGTGCATTAACATCATTAGAATACAGGAATACATATTGTTAGAAAGAACCGGCAGCAGATTTTAATAAGAGCAGATGTTTCAGGACAACCAGGGTGTCCCCCACCTCTCACACAGTGAAGATAGACATCAGCTACGCGCAACCAGGAAACGGGAAGCAGATAAGGAAAATGGATGGATGGGATGGATCCAGTCACTTAAGAAAGTGAAGAACTTGCATGGTGTTGGGCAACTTGAGTGATGGAATGAGGTCACATTTTTTTGTTGACATTACCAGCGGGCTAGCCTGGTAAAAAGCAGCCCCTTGTCCTTCACTTTGCTTCATACGAGGGTCTGGACTCTCGGCTATAGAGAACCGATTCTTGCTGGAGGCGTGGCCTCTGCTGAAGTTTAAAATGATTGGATCGGTTGGCCGCGACGTATGTCGCTGTGACGGAGGCTAAGCTAAGAAGCTAACCGGAAATCACATGCGCTGTAAACAACCCTACTGAGAGGAGAGAAGTACCGAGCCGAACGAGACGACTGTAAATGAGAGCTGCTGCTTTGTCAGACAAATTAAATTTAATTTGGAAGCCTTATCAACACAGACTGGCTTCATTCACTTCCTCCACTGCCATTGCTGAACTGCGCAGAAAATCGACGTCGTTCAAAACTCCGCCTTCTGTTTTCTGATTGGCTCAGACAAAAATTCTCCCGAAGAAATCCTTGTCTGTGGGAGAAATCCCAGATGGAGCAGTAAAGGGAAACTAGAAGGCAAGGGCCAGGCTACCAGTGGGCCGCGTAGCATTGCACACTTACCCAAATTTAATAAAACTGCCATTTTAACAACTTAACATATTTCATGCTCAAATGCATTTATAACAGTTGTACTCTTGTTTAATAAATATAAGTACAAAATGTTTGACGTTAGCGAGATGAAATGCAACGGCATAAGACACCTTCACCTTATTTGATGACTCCTTTGTGGTTCTGATAAAAAAAAGTTGCTGTTATTTCTTTACTTGTGACTTCAGTAAAAGTCACATATTTAGCTTTGTGCAACGTGTTAGTGGCAAATTGCAGTGTATTGAAATCCTTCATGGMAGACAGCATTTCTAAGCAAACTAAACACATAGGTTTGTCTTGAAATTTTGTAAACAGATAGTCTACCGTCTCATTGGCAGCAAGATGGAAGTCACCGGCCCGCGCGCCGCCAGTTGACTGTCCCTGGCCTAGCATTTGTTAAAGAATGCATAACACCCGCCTGCCTATCATAACAGAGTTTTAGACTAAGGTCAATAGCTCTAAAGGTCCTCTGAATGTTCCAGTCTATCCTGGTTCATGACATATTTTGCTAACAGACTGACACACGCAAAGGAGTTTAAAAAATATTTTCTTGTAGGGTTTTTATGTTTTTTTTTTTTTGTTTGTTTCATTTTTGTCAATTATTTTATCTACCAGCTTTAGTATTGTTTTCATAAGAAACAAGAAAAAATAGAAAAAATAATTAAGTTAAAAAAACTCTTCCCTGCTCCTTCGACAGGCAACAAAGCAGCACCAACAGATAAAACACTGACTCACTTTTAAAACATGCAGTTCGTCCACAGTGCGAACTCTCTGTAAGGTTAAAGGAAAGACTGTTTTGTGTTGTCTGTTGTACTGAAAAGGACAATGTATAATAAGTGTATAATAAATCACTTTTTTATGCCTTATACAATTTTTTTATCTTTATGTATTTAAGTTCGAACTCAAGGGACCTAAAATTTGAAAAGGCAGCAGAATATTGCTCTCATTTCTTGTTTCCTTTCAAGTGTTTTTGCACATCCTAAAAATATCCTAAATTACCGTTCTAACAAATTCAGGTCAGGTAAACGGTGGGCTTTTCACAGTTTTGGAGCCTTAAATAGTTGTAATTTGGCAAATTTTGAGCCTTTGCTGTGAGACTGTCATTTTAGTTGCTACGTGTTTTTAAAAAGTCAATTGCCCTAATCCATGCCACATCTGGAAACATGATGCCACTTAAGTAGCATTGATTTGATTATCATCCACAGCCGAAAAGCGATGGTGCACAATAATAGTTTTTATAGTCTCCGGGCACCTCACATGGCTGCCCGCTTCTCCACTTGGGTGTGGGTTAAATGCAGAGCACAAATTTCATCATTAACATACAATGATGACCAATATACTGTAAGCACCTTTACCTTTTTTGCTCAGGCCTGTGTGTGCCTGTCTGTTAGCAAAATATTTTATATTGGACACAATGGACACATTTTATTTAAACTAAAGCACATAGAGGGTGTTGTGAGTGTTGAGTTGATAGAACCGATAGAGAGAAAAATGTTTAAAAAAATGAACTAAAAATGTCATAAAACATCATTTTGTTGTAACTGTGCAGTCCCTGATCAACATATTCCTGTACTTACCCAATTCTGACTTAGACAAGTGTTTAGCACATAAAGTAAGTATCAATTAAAGTTTTAATGGCATTTGGCCACACATGATGCAGCTGCTTTAAGCTGTAGCTTATTTCCTCCTTAAAGTTTGGTTTACTGATTTGATCTACAGGTACTGGTGCTGCTTTTTCTAAAAAAAAAAAAAAATTAACTGGCCCCAAAAACACCCACCAACATATGTTTTTGTCCACAGAAATAAAATAAAATAAAATACAAACTACTTTCTGCTGTAAATCAAATGACCCTGCACCAGTGCTGGGTATTTATTAGCTCTGATGGGAACACGACACCCTAGAGGACATGCTGATTTTTGTCCCTTTCCTGACATTACCGTTCCTCTGCTTCAAATTCTCCACTCAAGCCGCTGTTAAAGTATTGTTTGGTTTTTGTTGAGTTGGAAATGTTTTTTTTTTCAAAGAAATTAAACTTAGCTAGAGAAATAAATGCTGAAATTTTTAAAGAAGCTTAAACTGGGTTGTTAAAGATAAAAGTAGCAGAATACTGGCTAAAAGCTACAGTTTTAGCGAAACATTCACACGATAACTGACATATTGTTACTTTTAGACATTCATTATTTCATAGTTTATTATTAATAATATTATTTTATTTTAGTTGAGGATGTTTTTTTTTTTAAATTTGGTGTATAAGATGTATTGCTGTCACATCTGCCAGTACAGTTTCCTGTCTCTTGGAGGAGTAAGTTAGTCCAGGATGAAGCCCTGAATAGGTTTACTGTCACCTTTTTTTTTCATCAGCAAGGTCTGTGTGAGGGGTCAAGTCCTTAACAAAGGACGACTCTGCTCCCATTGTGCCATAAAGACAAAAAGAGTTCTGCTGATGCTGTGCCTTTTGCTGCTGTAAGGAGGACTGATGGGATTTAAGTGTGTGTCCTGTCACCGAGGGCAACCTGGTGCTTATTAATCTCGTGGGTGGTGGGTAACGGTGGGGGAGGCCGAGGGGAGCTAACGGGGGATGGGGTGCCGCTGATGAAGCGGTGCCGCCCGGGGGTCAGGAAGAGGGGCCTGATGGATACAGCTGATCGCCCCTTAAGGAAGTTKAGAGGGAAGGAGGAGGAGGCTCCTTCGTCAGGACATTAAGAAGCCTCTTTGTCACGCCGTCACTCAAACGGATTCAAGGTGGCTGAGGCTGTTTCTCAGGGAGGAAAAGAGAGGAGAGGCTCCATTGTGTAAAGTGGATCTCTCTCTGGACGCCTGATAAAGACAACAGACTTCGTTCTTTTGTCCTCTCTGGGAGTTCCTGGTCCTACGGCGCAAAGTTCAGTTAATGCATCAGATGTGTGAACTGGAATTAAAATTGAGTAAAGCCGGTGTTCGGTGCTAATCRTTGTTTTCTTATTGCTCTGATACTACTTAAATTGACATAAAACATCTGCGTCAAATAATACATTTTACAGTTACGTTTCTTACGTTGCAAATTTTAAATGATTTCTTGTTTTAATTACAATGTTACATTATAATGGGATAATTTTATTGCACACCCGCAGTTCTATAAAATTAAGCCTTTAAATGCAGAATTTTCGAAAACAAACTGATTTATTTTGCAGCAAAACGCTTAAATTAAAATCACAGTTCCAAATCTACAAAAAGTAAATTAAACTATTTGAAACATCTATTTTAATTTAAAAGAGTACAGTAATTCAGATGAGAATGTAGATTGTAACCATATCTGTGGGATATTTTCTGCTGGTTGTTATAATTAAGCTTTTACGCTAGAATCATCATTGGGTCTTTATTTAACCTCCTCAACTCTAACTCTCTAAAACTGAGCCCCCTGGGTCATATAATATTTCCTACAATGGCTCATTTTAAATTATCTTAAAATAGTAAATGACCGTGCTACAAAACCATTGTTAAGRCTACTTTGACTGAGTAAAAAAAAATATTTTTTTACTTTCTTCTTTTAGCTGTTCCCTCTTCAGGGGTCACACAGTGAGTCATCCTCCTCCATCCCCTTCTGTCCTCACTCCAACCACCATGTCCTCTCTAACTGCATCCATATATCTTTTCTCTGTCTTTTTCCTGAAAGCTGCATTTCTAACATTCTTCTGCCAATATACTTTCTGTCCCTCCTCTAGACATGTCCAAACCATCTTCATCTGGCATTTCTTACAATATCTCTCTGTCATTCAATCTGACTCATGTTGAACATCTTGTCTGAAACTCTAATAATTAGGGTTGGGCATTGAGTCTTGAGCATCGATTGGAACTGGGACTAATACGTCGATTCTCCCGGAATCATTTTAATTTTAAAATTTAGATTCCTAGTTTCAATACTCAGAAAAAGTAAAAAGTTACATAATCGAATAGTTCTTAGAGAAGTTAAGACTATTTAATTTGGAAAGAACTCTGGTTACCTACCTCATTTGAATTATGTAAACTTCTTTGACCCTRCCTCCAAAAAGAATTGGAATCAGGAACAACAGGAATCCTTTCTCAACCCTACTGATAATACAGCGGGTAAAATAAGTATTGAACACGTCACCATTTTTCTCAGTAAATATATTTCTAGAGGTGCTAATGACATGAAATTTTCACCAGATGTCGGT
>NW_013952408.1:742669-754858 GCF_001266775.1 Austrofundulus limnaeus | reverse complement strand
GAAAAATGGTGATGTGTTCAATACTAATTTTACCCACTGTATATACTGTATATATTTTACTTTTAGAGGAAGAGTGGTATAATATATTTAGGTTTTTTTCTTCCTTCTTTTATAAAATGATGGGCTGGCTCAGTCAGATTCTGAAAAAAAAACAGGAATGAGAACAAACAGCAAACAGAAGATAAGAGTGAGTGCAAGCGTCAGATTGGGCAGAAATACTGAACATGAAGAAATCTGAAGAACATAATGTTGAGTAATGGACTAAGACAGAATAAACTAATTGTTGACAAGAGGCTGGAGCATTAGYCCAGCAAAGCTGCAGCTCGGCCCGTCACGTTCGTCAGAATTAGATACTGCAGAACGGAACATGTGGATCCGCTCGAGGCCAGAACGACACAGTATAATTAAATCTTCAAGCTCTGCAGATAGTGGCGTAGCGAGTACAGTTGGTGCTTGATGTAATTTTGTGATAAAACAAATTGTCTGCATCAGCTTTTATTTTTTGCCAAGTCTTGTTCTGTTCATTAAATAAAACACAACATATGGAAAAGTTGTTTTTGTCCTCCTTGTTGAGGAAGCTTTGACAGTGGGTGAACGTGACCCCCCTCTGGCTGAACGCTGGGGGTTCTGGTGGTAGAATGTTTGCAGTGATAATTAAAATATGGTCAAATTTGTATAAAATGCTTTTATGTTTGGTTGAGATTAGTTTTTATCAAACATATCTTTAAAGAGAGCTGCTGAACAGTCACTTTCATTTAAAAAAAGCATTCCTCTGAAGTGATTATCTCCTAAATCTCCATTAGTATCAGATGATCAAGTCTTCTTGTGATGTAGAGGGAGGGAGGGGCGCGGCCCAGGTCATCTCCTGGAACTGGAACCTGACCCCCTTGTGCTCGGTTTGTCATCTGATAAAAGCAAATGTTTTGATAGTGTTGGCCCCTTCAACGTGATCCACGACTCTCCTTTTACCTCCCGTAACAAATAGGGTTGTCTAAACAACGGTTTATTGCCGGGACAAGGCCTGGTCAGCCATCATCAAAGGTCTACTCTGTCATGAGCCATTAGGTGGGGGACCAGATGTGGGAAAAAACTGATGATTTTAAAACAAAAGGAATAAAAACATTGCTTCTTTGAGAATGCGTTTTGGCTGTTTAACATTACAAACCGCTAATGATTCTTTAGCACTGACCACTGTGTGACCACAGCCAATGACAGCTTTACTGTATGATATAGAGCTCATTGTTGTTCTGTCTGGTTATTCTCTGAAAAAAAGTCTGTAAATGTATTGGTTCTGTGTTTCTCCCTGTTGTTCTGACTCTGGTGAACTGGCATTCAACCCGGCGCAGCTATAAAATGCAGATCGGATTCACTGGCAGGCCTTACGTTTTATTACACAGTCATGAGCAGCGTTGTAAAAACTGTCACTTGTCCTTCACGTTCATTCCTTTATAGCATCCATGAGAAAATATCTGTTTAATGTCATGTTATCAGCAAACTCATCTTTTTGGTATAAATGTGTGTTTTAACATAGTTGCTGTTTGAAAATCAGGTTTTATGAAGCAAATCCAGGAAAAGGTTAGGAAAACGAAACTGGATTTCTTTTGTGTAATTCCCATTCGAGGAGCTTTCTCAATTCTAAACTCAAATGTGGAGTTCTATGCTTTTAAACTAAATGGGAAACTTGTGCTTTACTGTTTTGATTTACGCAACTGTTACTCATTAAAAGAAATGCAAAAAAGGATCTTGTTTACTTTAACACTTAATTTTTATTCATAAAGGTACACATAGTAACAATAAAGCACTTTCTCTTTCATGACTTTTCGTAAAATTACACACTTTTACTTTGACAACATTATCAGTGTTTAATGCTAGAAGAGCAACTTTTACAGTGTGGAATCAATCCTTTTGCAAAGACAACAGATTTTTAAAAACGGTCTTAACAGCTGTAAGAGACAAGTCCAAAGTTCAAAGATATTCAGCTCATTCTCCAGATAAGATTCTTAAATACTTGAATTTTGGAAACCACCATCAATTATTTGCAGATTCTGCATTGATTTACAAATCAATTAACTGACTAATTGTTACACTTCAAGTTGCGCATTTGACATCATTTTCTGAGCAAGGTACTAAAGTTTAGCCTATTTAAGCAGCCACAGAATTGGTTTCTTTCAAATGGGCTTGTTTTGCATTTGTGCTGCATCAGTTATCGGTTTGCTGGGCCGTTGCCAATAAGTGACGCTGGCTTTTGTCTGCAGCTCACATTTAGTTTAAGGTTAAATACCTTGCCCTTAAACTCATCCTCATGGGCCACAGTGTGTGGCAAGGTCACCACTCCAATCAGCCCAACGTTAACACAAAGCCTGCTTGTCCTCTAATAAATTAGCTCCATTGCTCTTTGTGGATCTCTCTCTCTCCGAGCCCATCGCAGGCTCCCCTTCTTCCCTCTACCCCTTCACACGGACTYCCCATCCCCTAAATTTGAAATGAGTTTTTTTAAACTAGACTGTAAACCTCCAGTGGCTTAATGATGATGACTTCTTCATCTGCCCAAATGCTCCTTTTGTCCGCCCCAGCCCCCGTTCCCTCTGGTCACATCTGGCTTTAAACCTTGGTTCACCCCACTTTATAGTTCCGCAGATAATCCCCCTTCGAATGGACATGCACCAGCGTGCACGTGCATGCACATGCCCACACACACACACACACATGCACCCTGGAGCTATTATCTTCACTGAGCCCTGCTCTGTCTCTTTTTTTACCCCTGCCTCTTTTCTCTCTGTGTTGCTGCCGACTTCAGCAATGGCATTCAGCTGGAATGTTTGCCTTTGTTTGTTTGGCTCACTGAAAAGCCATGAATGACCTTAGCTCATCTGCTATCCTCGCTAGCAGCAATTTGCACTTCAGGGCCCAGCAGGCAGTCCCGAGGAGCAGGAGGAGGGGGAGGTTTTCSAAGAATCTTTTTGGGGGCTTTTATAAGGAAATGAGTGCTGCCACACGGATAGTAAACGGGAGCGCGAGTCCTCGCACCCGTGGCGTCGGACAACCCGCAGGACTCTAGCTGAAGGGATTTCTGCTGYGGGAAGTTTCACATTTGCCTGCATTGTTTCTTGTTTTGGTTCTCGGACAGCTATAGGACCTTTTTTTTTTTGTCAAATAGCCATAAAGTCATATTTAAGCGAAACCAGAGCTTCTTACACGAAACATATATGTGCTACCTCATCTCTTAGGTCAGTGGAAATGCATTTCCTACTTTCTAAAAATACGGAACAAACCTTTTAACAGATCTGCCTTTAGATGCTCTCCAACATTCCTACACCWAAGTGGTGATCATTGGACCAGACTAAACACAGTTAGAAACAGTTCCAAATTACCAATCTATCAATAAATCTATATAAAAAATAAGGATGTCCCGATTCAGATTTTTTTGGCTCCCGATACAATCWGATTTTTTTAATGAWTAGCCTTTYCGATACCRATCTGATAGCTTTATTTCTTTCCAAGTGACAAGGTTGGTAGTATTAAAGCGAGCCCTGCTGTTCCCACCACGAGAAACATCCAGTTTGCAGACTTTGCAAGATGCAGTTTCAGCATCATTGTTTTCCATTGAAAAGTGTTCCCACACTGTGGACATGGTTGCACACTTGTGTGCGTCTTGACCTCTTAACGGCAGTCGTAAAGCATGATGATGCTGAAAACTGTTGCGAAAGCTGGATCGGCCCGATCACGCGACTAAATCCGATTCTACCCGATTTTCAAAAAATGGCCATATCTGCCACCGATACCGATACTGAGTATCTGATCGGGACAAATGATTTGTTCAAAAGCAGTCATCTCCATCCAGTCTTATGATATCTTCAGTCAGTTTCCTTTAAATCTTAAGGTCAAATTTTTACAAAAATCACATTTTTCTTTTATTTTTACTTTTTTTGCTTGAGAATGTTCCAATACATCTTGGTTATGTAATAACCAGAAGCGATTCTTTGTGCTTGACTCGTTTGAGGCACAAGTGTTAGAACTTTGGCCTCAGCTGTTTCAAACAGCCATCATGTCTTTGGCCGCTGAGACCCAGGGTCCATAGTTGGCTTTGTCTCTTTGGGAGATCAGCTCCGGGGTGAAGGATGAGTTCTAAAAGAGAGCAGGTATTCAATGTTCAATGTTCATTATCTCTATTTAAAATATGAAAGCCTTGACAAAGGCCAAGGCTTGAACTTGTGCTTGTTTAGCTGTGAACCCTACAGAGATTCCTTTTGTACTGTAATGGATAAATTCAGACAGTTTTAAATCCTGAACATGATCAAATGTGCTCTCTGTGAGTCACTGATGTTTGGTCTAAATTAGCAACATCTGAGCAAAACCCCCAGTCAAGATTAAATTGAGTGTTTGAGATTAAGGGGAAACTAGTTCATGAAATCTCTGTAAGGGTTAATAACCCCCTGATTGGCAGGTGTTGGTGGTTTACAGCAGCAGAAAGTGTAGCTATACTGTATAACAGTTGGAGAAGAGGCGAGAAAAGCTGTGCACAACTGGGTTAAAGCAACTGTTTACTGTCTGTGGTAATGAACTGGATCGAAGAGGGAAAATTCAGATATAAAGGAAATAAAAATTAAACAATACATTTCTTTCAAGCAATAATCTCTGATTTTATGTCTAGTTAAAAGTATTTTGGATATATATTTTTAGACTCAACAGCGTTTTTAAAGTTTTGGAGTCAAAATCATCTCAGTAAAAAAAAAAGGTAATTTTCCAAACGCTAATTATTGTGGTTAGAGAGCTGGATCCTGGTTGTGTATATCTGCCAAGCCTTCAAGTAGATGTGAGTTTACTCAGGCTTTTTTATTTACTTGACAAATTCTTTCTGATATTTATTGGTTTACAATGAAAAAAAGGGCGTGACTTTTTTGTTGTGGTTTTAGTGATTTTTTGTTGTATTTTTTTCTTAGTGATTATTTGCTTGTTAATTTTTGTGACACATTTTTTTTTTGTTTTTCCATTGTGAGTTTTTGATTTTAATTTTTTAATGATTTTTTATTTTTTCATTTGAAGTAAGGTTTAAAGTTGTTTATGTGTTTTGACTTAATGACTATTTGAAATTTTATATTAATGGACATTGAACTTATTTTCAAACTTGCACATAATATTTTGTTAGTTTGAAACCCATTTTTCTGCACACTGTGAGCAAAACTAACCCTATTTACAAAGTTTTCTTCAATGATCTTTTGGATCTGCATAGATGCTGTGATGAGGGCCTTTTTTTAGCCAAATCAAATATATCACCTATTTTTGTTGCTGTTGTTAATAATCTCATTCTGTCTAATTAAACGCTTACCAGTTTAAAATGGACAAGTTTAAACATTCAAAGAGATAAAGTCTTAGTCTTCCACCCAACCACCATGTGTGACATATTACTGTAAACTGTATACTGTGTACTCTAAACTGACTTTATGAGGACTTGAGGATACATTTCACTAAATTTCCTGTCCAATTTCTGTTCACAACACCAGTGTCTACTTTGATTTAGCCACAAATTAGCCCTAAAGAAGTAAAATGTGATTATTTACATTAGATTATATGGAGTACATTTGATTCATGGATTAAATTTCCCCCATTTGGGKGTAAATTCAACACGTATAGCTGTGCATCATCTGTCCTCCCTTTCATTTTTATTAGAGCTCCGTGTTCGCTCTGCTTTTAGCGCCACCGTGACGAGGATCTGTTACTTATCCCTAATGATGTATAATCCCCAACATCTGCCGCCAGCTGTTGATTTGTGGCACATTTTTTTGTTTGTTTATTTATTTTGACCAGATGAGCCCTCCGGTATTTATAGCGGGAGTAAAAAAAAAAAAAAAACATTATAGTGTGGGGGGTGGTCAGTCGTGGGTAAAAGACAAAATGCTCAAGCTGACCCGACATTCCTGTCGCCGGAGAGTTGCTGGAGATGGACCCCCCCACCTTCCCCCGTCTCTAAATTGGCCCCCAATAAACCGTTGGGTGTGGCAGCTTGAGCGTGAGAGCAGAAGCGGGATTAAAGACCTGCCACCCCCCACACTCCAGCCTARCCCTCTCTTGCCTCTTTTTTCTTGAAAAACGAAAACTTCCTGGTGACAGGGTGCCCACGGCGGATGCAGGGGGTCACGCGTGGCAGGGCCGCGTGGCAGCGGGGGGGATGCGGGGGGCCCTGTCTTTGTTTCCCAGCCCACCCCACACACACACTCAGCTCCTCAGGCCCCCGAGAGCATCTGTCACCGCAGGGGGGCGGGGGGCAGAGCTGAGATGAATGAGCCCCCAGTGGATTCCCTCCCTCTCTCCTTGGCAAATGGCAGGACTGAGGAGTGCGCAGAGGGCCTTAGGGGGAGGGGTCTGCGTGGACGTGTGTTTGTTTGCATGTGAGTGAGATAGGGAGGCAGAGTGAGGGAAGAGGGCTTTCTGCTTTACTCAGAGGAATTCCCAACTCTTTCTGGGGAGAATCATGACAAAGGTGACTTCAGGGAAGGTCTAACCGTCCCCACAGGAAGGCTGCCTGCATCAATTCTTCCAAAGACGGATTTATCATGGACTGGATCTGAAGACCTGCCTGCACGTTGTGGGGGGATTTACTGCACTGGATTTAAGAGCTTGTCAACTGGTGGAAGACTCATGGAAGGTACAGGAGAAGCTGTTTGCGCTGCTTGCCGTGGCCCACATGCGGCCCCCATGCAGCATTAATGATATGGGGCTTTTAGCACCTCATTTAGAGAATGTGAAGTGATGTTAGTACTTTTTCTTTCCCCCCCCCTCCATTTCTTTAAACCCCCCATCCCCCTTTTTTCTCTCATGTCTGATGAGTAGTGTCTTTTCTGATGCAAACAGGGAGCTCTTTCTCACATACAAACTATCGCTGTTTACCCTAAATGTTAAAAAAATAACAATGAGGTGAAAACGATTTAGTTATTTTCCCCAGCTTCAAGTAACGTTTGTTGTCATTTCAAAGCACGAGAATAAAAGGCTAACTCTTCGYGTTTTAATTCAACATATCTTTGGAAATGCTGATTTTCACTTGTCAGTTTGTTTATTTAGCCAACATGAAACAAAAGCAGAGTGTCAGGTTTRATTGTATGCAAGTTGACAGGACCTTTTGCTTTTATAGATGAGAAACGCTTATTGGGAACATTTGCTTTAACGTGAGGAATCTGCTCATTTAAATGAGAGAAAGGTCATGAGGGGTTGAAAGTTTAGTCCTGCCTCTGTTGTGATCAATGTATTGTAATGATGCTGTTTTGTGGTAAACAAAAAAAAATAGGAGGACTGGAGTGAAAATGTTGGAGCCCTACAGATTGAAAGGGCTCAAAAATATTTGTCACTTTTTGCTGATTAGAGTTCTGATTTGGAAAATAATTTGGCATCATGTGATTTAAGGATTTTAATCCAAAAATTGTGAACATTTTTTTCCCACAAATCTAATCAGTTACAAGAAAGAAAACGTGACTTTTAACACTATTTTGTGTCAGTTTTACTCACTGTCGACAAGATAAACAGTTGGCTGTGAAATCCTTTAACTTTGACAATCACTTAATCAATTAAATATGTTTTTAAGTTTACAAATAATACAAAAAATGCTAAATTTTCCACGTTTTTTTCTGTGCAAAGTAAAATTTTCTTTTTGCATTCTATGAGATATAACCAATCGCAGCTTAGCGTAAAGTGGGTGTGTGAAGTCATTTGCATAAAAACAGAACCATCTCACTGATTCCTCTTTCATTTTAAGCTTTGGCGCTATAAAAGTGATCCAGCACTTCAATATTACCACCAAGCTCATGAATTAAAAAATAAATAAATAAAAAACAAGCACTAAAAATATGAAACCTTGAGGTTGCAATTTTTTTTTTAGATTTATCACACCTTCAGCTGCATCTTTAACTTGATAAGCATCAGAATATTCTCTGCAGGATTGCATATTGCTTAATGGGGGGGAAAAAAACAAGACTTTGTGCTTGCAAGCTCTTTTTTTAATAATAAGTCAGGTTCCTGAAAGGTAAAGGAACACATCCTTCTTGCTGACACGTTGACGTTTGTTTAACTCTTTACTTTGTCAAGTTGGGTAATGATTCACAAAATCAACTGCAGCGTGGTCAGCGAGCGTGAGCTGATCCAGCTTGTGTACACTTGCCATTCGGAGGACTTGGACCCCAGACGGAGCCCCCCTCTTACAGGAGGCCAGGAGAACTTTGCTTTCTGCTGTATCAGACTGTATCAGACAATACTTTGTCTAAGGGTCAAAGTAACTGCCGCGTGCGTCCACGGTGGAGCAGAGAGGGAGTGCTGCTAAAACACTTGACTGTTAATGAAAATAGCCCTAAGGCCACGGCGGTGTCGCGTAACAGTTTTTTTTTCTTTTAGCCTCGTAGTTGTGCGTACATGTGTCGCAGACCGGGCCGCACTCGGTGTTCGAGTGCTCACAAGTGCTTCCATTCAGTTCATGAATGAGCGCGTTCTCTGGAGTTTTATGACTTGTAGTACCAAACTTCTGACCTTTCTTTCAGAAGGATAAATTCAGTGCTTTTGTCCAGATAAAATGGGGGTAAATTGTGCAGTCATAATGTGGTGATGAGTGGAAAATACTTTAATTTAAGCTTGGAGTATTGTTTGTGACACTCAGCTACAACCACACTTTTTTTTTGGCTCAATATCATCACCAGTGGGCAAAAATGTTGGAAAATTCTTTTTGATTTTTATAAATAATTATGTAAAGCTAACACGTTTAATCTCTCAATTTATAACGTGTTTTGAGGTTTTAATTTAGAAGAACATTATCTAAATCTCTTATATTTGTGTGGGGGGAAAAAAAGCAATAGAAAGTGTGATTTTTGGTTTGATTAGGGAACGGGACCGTGAGCTGCAGTTAAAAACCTCTGCTCTCCCCCTGCAGGCCGTGCAGTAAAGAATGAGATGTCTTTGCTGAGACTTTCTGTTAAGTGGTAAAAATCCAGCATGTAGCAGAGCCAAACAAGCCCCTTCACGCCCTGGGAACTGACCAACAGTGTAAGTGGCCTGTTTTGAATCTACTAAATTTATATTTTTGTAAGACAGTCAGAATGTTTGAGTGTGTGTTCCTTCTTTTTTTTTTTTYTTTTGTTTTTCACCACCGTGGCCTCCTCAGAAGGGAAGATCGCGCTCACTCGGTCTGACCCAGGGTCACATTCATGCAATCTGTCGATGCCACCCAATAGCTGCTTGATGGCCATGACTCAGCGCCGCTTTTCAGTCATCACGCTTCGAGCTTCCCTCCTGCTGTTTTGACCATCCATCAAACCGGCTGCTGACCATGCCCTCTCTCGGTCATGACAACTGCTCTTAAAGTGGCATCTCACTGAGCTGCAGGAGACTAGCCGGTGACCTAAAATGATCAGAGAATTGCGGGAAAATGCATGAATTGTTTTTTTTTTAATTGCAGCCTCCCTGAACTTTCAGCGTTTATCAAAGGAAAAAAATTGTATAGGTCCTCTGGACGGGTTCTTCTTTAATGAAACGTGTTGAAACGTGTTGAAATGAACACTTTCAGCGTTTATGACCAAGTGACCAGTGAGCTGCTTTTTGAGCATCCAGATTTTGAAAATCACAGCCTGTTTTTGTCAGCACAGCCTGCTAAACTGCATTCTAAAAATGGGCTTTTTGCCCACTTCTGTCTCACTCAGCAGCTGCCCCCCACAGCTACGATTTATTCTGCTGGAGCACAATTTAAAAATGACGATAAACAGAACACTTTGTCAATAAATATGTGAATGCTGGTTCATTTTAGGTTTTGTAACTTATATATTTGTTCAAATATACTGTACATAGGATTAGTCCTATTAAAAACATTCAAATGTCTTTAATGCCTTCAAAAATATAGCTCCCTTTGAAATTTATTGCAACATACTTATGCTAATACTACTACTGAAAGTACTCCATTTGCTTCATTTTGCTTTTAGCATAGCTGGTGCTTTGTTACTGTTAGCGTTCAGCACACTCAACATTCACACGGCTTTTTCTAAGAAAGTGCTGCTCTTCTTCAGCTTAGCTTTTAGACAGGACATTTGGACTTGGATGTTTTTGGTCAGAAGAGATCTCCTGCATATGATTCAAAATACAGTTTTTGTGCTTTTTATGCAAATTGAAGACCCCCACAACATAATTTAGATGGGCTTGAAATACATCGAAGATGCACACGGAGACTTTGTGGCTGTTGTAATGAACATAGGATTGTAATGCCGGGATTTAGGTAGGAGTTTGGTACACGTGTTTTCAAAGCTTACGGAAGTTTACAAAATTTACGTACGTAAAAAAGTTGCTAACTGATCGGGACTGGAGATCGCTACCTCCTCTACCCAAGCCAGGACAATTTACTCTTTGTGTCGTCCTCTGGCTTCATAAAATCATTCACGCGCACACTACTTGCAAAGTTTTATGAAATTTACGTAGAGTAAAAAACAAACAAACAAACAAACAAACAAACAAAAAACAACTCTCTGTGAATCTGAAGATCAACACAACACCCCGAGGGTGCTCTGAGGCGTCGCCGGAAAACCGAACAGGGCATCAAACCAACGCCCTGACGCCTGACTGCGAGAGCAAAGCAGTCGCACAAATTCTTTTTGAGATCACGTTCAGCCAGAACGTGGTCCATCAAGCCCGTCAAGGTTGAAAATCCCAGAGAAAGTCGACAGACATTCTGGAGACATTCTGGACATTCACTCGTGAAGGCTGTTTACCAGCAAGTAGCAGTCCGGTAAGACACCCCCTTTAGCAGCCACCCGAGTCCCACCTCAGGAACATCTAGTGCGTGGCCTCTGTCACAGTCGGCCTTTGTTTTAGGCGAGAAAGAGTCAGCCTCTGTTCTCACCTCAGGCCTACAACCAGGTTTATGACAAATCTGTCTGTTGGGGTTTSACATTCAGTCATGAAAGAGTGAGGGGATAAAAGGCCTACAGAGCTTCCATCTTCCTGAACCACATCAAATCTCCCTCAGGCGATCTTTTTCGGATTTTCTGTCTTTTCTGTACCCACTCTGTCTTTGTTTCTCTGTTCCGTCACCTTCCTCCCATCAGTTCGACAAAAAAGCGCTGCTTTATTTTCCTAATCTTCTTATCTGCATGACAGCACAGTCAGGCAATTCTGTCTTTTGTCTGGCTTGGTCAGATTCCTCCTCAGGAAGGCTGTTACGTAAACATGAGGACTGGAACCTGTCCAGGTGTGGGCAAAATCAGGCCTGGGAGGAAAAAAGTAATCTCCAGCTGAAATCCCACCCTGCCTGACGGGAGCCGCTGTGACCTGCAGCTGATTATCCACACTCCGGGCAAAAAATAAAAATAAAAATACATAAAACGGGTGTTGAACAGCATGGTGAAACTGACATAAAGTGTTTAACTTTTTGAATTTAGGCACAGGACTCTCCATTAGTCACAATCACAAAAAATAGCCAAGTGTCAGTTTTTCATCATGTTCACTTAAAAAAAAAGATCACAAAAATGTAATTCCTTTAATGAATGCATGTTTCCCACTGCTTGTCATGCCAGAATTAAAAATTAAAAAAATCATCACGCAACATCCACGTCGTGAGGACAGTCAGCTACAACTGTACTAATTTTAGCTTCATATCTGCAAATTTACCAGAGTCATTCCCATTTTTGTGTAGCCTAAGTTTGATAATCTGTGTCGGCCATCTTGCATTGAATTGACTCCAAACATTAATGAGTTTTAAATATACATTCATTGAATATTTCCTGAAAGTTCCATCAAAATCCACCTGGTGGTTCGTGAGATATTTTGCTAAAAGACAAATTGATTTTCCTCCAATTAACGGTAATGTTTCGACAACCATGGTGCACATTCTGTTATTACTCAGAATAGATGCTTGGGATGATATTCAGCTACTAAAACACCAGGTTTTTAGGTTAATATCTATAAATTAGCATTTTTTAAACATCCATTTGCTGTAGCAGCCATCTTGGATCAGGCTGACTTAAAAAGGCAGTTGTTGTAGAGAAACGTTTTGCTGAGATGTTTGAGCTGGGCCTCAGCTGTGGTGTTTACAACAACAATGGTCCGCAGCAGTCAAATGTAGTCCAAGGACGAACATGAAAGAGGCATTTCAGGTCAAACTTGTGTGTCAGGAACGCAGCCAAACCCGACCACCTTTTCTCTCTCTCTCTCTCTCTCTCTCTCTCTCTCTCT
>NW_013952408.1:733129-741144 GCF_001266775.1 Austrofundulus limnaeus | reverse complement strand
AATTAATAAATGAATTAAACTAAAACTAAATTATTACAACGATTTTTGTATATATGCAGTTAAAAGTGTGTATTTAACTGTTGTTGTTTCGTTTCCTGTACAGGACCCAGATTCTTTGAAGAGTCCGATTTTCACCCCAACAACCGGACGCCAGGAGCACGGCCTGCTTAACCTTTACCACGCCATGGAGGGCGCCTCTCATCTGCACATCCTGGTGGTCAAACAATTGGAGATGCCCCACTACAGGAAGTACTGGCCCAACCACATCCTGCTCGTCCTGCCCGCCATGTTCAACAATGCKGGAGTTGGTGAGCAGTAAAATCACAGTTCATTCGTACGGCCAAGAACCACAGGGCGAGGCTTCTCACATAAATATAAATAAAYATAGATCAAGGGCTATTCAACGAAATTGCTCCGGGGGGCGCTGGGCGTTAATGGTATGTGAAACACTGTAGCATGTAACAAAACAAGTATTATCATCTTTTACCTTCTCAATTTGTCTATTTTATTGCACTGAAACATAAATTGTAAATTCACAAATGCTTTGAAATGTGTATTTCATATTAAATGAAGTTAAAAAAAAATCAAAATTCAAAAACTCGCTCATTACTGGGTCGGAAGGTCGTCACCCGCAAGCCGGATGTGGCCCGCGGGCCACCAGTTGAATTGCCCTGTTATAGATATTTTATTAACGCATTCGTCTTTAGTTAAAATAAAAAGATAAATTAATATAAAAATATAAATTAATTATAAATACACAATTACTTATTAAGCAAATAAGCAATATTTGTGCAGAGATATGAAACAAAATAGATGTTGAGATCAAAACTACCAGTTGTGTAATCTTGCCACCTTTTTAATGATAATTGAATTTTGTTTTTTTAGTTTGTTTTATACATTGTCTCAATACTATAATGTTTTATTAATTTTTAACTGGTTCATTCTTCCGTTGCTAAAAGCCCATTTAGGGAAATGAGCCTAGGCTGTAAATGTTTTAGTGGATGTTATTATTAATACTTGACACTATTCAAATAAATAAAATAAATAAATTGAACTAATCTAATAAATTAATAGAACACAAAACAGTATGAGCACCCAGGCTTTCTGTTGCTTGTGTTTCCAGCTTATCAGTCTGCAGGTGATAGCAGCTACTGAGACAACGGGCTCATTATTTACAACTTGCTATTTGTTTGTTGAAGGTGAAAGGTAAAATGCTTCCTGTAGCCAACGTGAGAGAGCCATCAGGGGTGAAAACATCAGTGTKAAAATAGGGTGATTTGAAAGGCAGCCAATCAGGTGTGTGGTCTGTCTGAAGTAGGTCTTAAAGCTCAGCTGCACTTAGACAAATGACAGCAGCCCTTACCTTGAACCTTGATCTTGATGTGGCTTTCTGCCAATATTATGGTTCAGGGGGGGGAAAAAAGGTACCGCATTAACATAATTTATGTGCAGCCTCATATAGAGCATGAATTAGCATTTTACATGTGTATGGTATATATTTACATCTAAAAGTGCCTCTTTTAACAGTTTGCTGTGATTTAAAAGACATTGTGCTTTTAAGAGAGAGAAAAAAGGCAAATTCTCTGTTTAAGGAGCTGCTCGCTTCATGATCAAAGAGCTGTCATACCACAACCTGGAGCTGGAGAGGAACCGACTGGAGGAGCAAGGTATCAAGAGACAAGATGTATGGCCGTTTATTGTCATGATGGACGACTCTTGCGTGCTGTGGAACACCCACCAGGCTGCAGACGGGAGGTACGGAGCGAGCTGGTGTGACCCTGTTTCCAAAATAGTAGAGATAAAGACCATTAAGGGGATAGTTATCTGCTGTGACATCAGTCATGGAGTTTGGACAAAAAGGCAAAAGTCTTCATCTTTCACAAAATGTTTTTTCTGCATAAACYTGGATTTTAAACATTAAAATTTTAGGTTTCAGTCGTGCTTCCTAAACCGCTTTCTCTGTTTACGCCATGTTTTTAGTGAGACACCAGACGGAAGCTCAACGCTCTCCAACGTGTCCCTGAAAACGGTGCTGCAGCACATGGAGAACACGCCCAAGATCTCCCTGTACGCGATGTGCGGCATCCGCAAGTGGTGCAGCGGCCTGGCTCGCCGGTCCCCCGGACACCCCTTCAGCCGATGCCACCTCCACGACTTTGTCCTGCTTAACGTGGACCTGACCCAGAACGTTCAGTATGATCTCAACCGGTAGGTGCATAGAAGGCACTGTCAGCCGGTACGTTAGGAGTGCAGTGGTCTTTATTAGTTGCTGTGTTGTGTTAGGTATGGCTGTGAGGAGGTGGACTTTAACCTGAGGGTTAACAGCAGTGGGCTGCTTCTGTGTCGCTTCAACAACTTCTGCCTCATGAAGAAACACATTTCAGTTGGAGGAAACAAAGACTTTGTGGTCAAACCTAAATTTGTGGTGAGTGTCATATTCTCACTTCACATACATGTAGACTAAAAAAAGTTTGCTGGTTTCCTTGAGTGATGAACATTAATCTAACCCTGCTTCCTTGGCTCTTCAGGAAATAGAAAATAAGGCTCCAATCAGCCCAACGCAGTACGTTTGCGCCCCGGACAGTGAGCAGACCCTCCTCGACGCTCCAGCCCAGTTTCTGTTGGAGAGTTTCCTGCAGAGCTGCAGCCACAGACTGTTTCCGAAGGCCGTTCAGAACAGAAGCAACCCAGTTCTGTCCATCGACAGCTACCTCAACCTCAGCCCAGAGGTAAGATCTCTGAGCGCTGAGCTCATTGAACTAAGCTTAAAAAAGGAATACATCACCACTGCACTTACTGTAGATTTCTATTGACTGAAGCCACTCCATCTTACCAAGTTTTAAAATCTTATATCCAGCCAAAAAGTCTTTTTGATCTTGTTTTGAGACTCATTTACTAAACAAGAACTGATTGTGTAAGAATAATAGTCTTGTTTTCAGATTGTGTAAGATTGTTTGTCCTGTTAGCCTGAAATTTTGACTCAAATTAAGTCAAGTATTTCTGCCAATGAGTAAGAAAATTTTCATTGGTAAGATTCTTGACATACTTGATTTGACTCAATTTTTTCTAATTCCAAGAATATTACTAAGTAAAATTTTCTTACGCCATTGGCAGAAATTTTTGACTTAATTTGAGTCAAATTTTCAGGCTAACAAGACAAATAATATTACATATTCTTAAAGGCACAGTGTGTAGGATTTGTTGTTTTCAGCGACATCTAGTGGTTGAGTGGTTGAATCATCCTCCCTGGTCCTCCCCCCACCCCCACCCCCCTTCCAAACACAAAGGACTTGCTACGGTGTCTCTCAGGTGTCAGAAAACTTTGATAATTCCAATCACGATGTCTACCAGCAGCTTCAGGGCTAGTGATGTTTCAAGTGGTAAGATTATGAGCTTTAATAAGTAAAATTGTCCCAGCTACAATGACAGACAACAAATATTACATTTATAGTATTACAACTAAAACCGTTTTTGACGCCGCCACCGCAGTTTGTCCTTCATGGGCCTTCGTAGACAAGATGGCGGTGCAAGATGGCGGCTGCCTGTAGGGCGACCCGCGACCATGGAGATATAAACAGCTTTTTATAAGGTAAAAATAATAAAACAAGGTCTTTGTCTGCAATGATTAGAAATGTTTTTTATTGTTGTCATTAGTGATTATCTCAATTTCGGCTAAAAGAATTGACAAAATCCTACACACTGTGCCTTTAAAACAAGATTTTTATACTTACACAATCAGTTCTTGTTTAGTAAATCAGTCTCAAAACAAGATCGAAAAGACTTTTTGGCTGGATATAAGATTTTAAAACTTGTTTAGGTGGACATTTTTTACAGTGATAACTGGACACTGAGGTGTCTCCTCATGTGTGTCACCATGCAAAAAAAACTTCACCAGATTCTTTAGTTAAGTTGAACACTTTACTTCCGTTTCAAAATCAAAACTTGTACAAAGTTATCCAAACATACAAATTATTAAAAAATATAAAAAAAATAACCACTTCATGTTTTTATTAGCTTGCTAAAGCGTCTCTTTTGTCCCAGATTTCTGTGTGCTACATCAACTCTCGTCCACACTCCACCAACCTCAGCCACCAGGGTTTGGTGTTCAGTGGTCTGCTGCTGTACCTCTGTGACTCCTTCGTTGTCTCCGGACTCCTCAAGAGGTTCCGCTTTCTGAAAGGTGACACCTGTGTTTATTTGCAATTTATTATGTAATGCCAAGTATTGCTTAATTGGTCTTAAATTTTGACTGATTCTGCCCCTGCACAGGCGCCACCCTCTGCGTGATCTGTCAGGACCGCAGCTCCCTGCGTCAGACCATCGTCCGGCTGGAGCTGGAGGACGAGTGGCAGTTCCGACTTCGGGACGAGTTTCAGACGGCCAACTGCAGCGAGGATCGGCCCCTCTACTTTTTGACCGGCCGACACGTTTGAACCAGGTCAGGTTGGGGTTTRGGTCTGATTCCGAACAACAAATCCCTCCGAGGCTGGTGGACGTGGCTGTTCCTGGATCCTCACGGCTGCAATAAAGCCTGACTCAGAGTTAGTTCTTTCAACTCATTTGCCACTTGACTTGTATCCAATAGAGCTTTTTTTCTACCAATAAAAAGAAAAGGCAACAACAACAACAAAAAAGAAAGGCAACAACAACAAAAAAAGACTTCTGCGTGGGGGGGGGACGCACAGCTGAATATGAACTTTATTCATCATGTTGTCAAAAACAAGTGCCCTCCGATTGCTAACAGGACTACTGGAGGCTTGTGTGTGTGTGTCCACCAACTTTAAATCCAGTGCATCCAAAACTGGACACACGTTTTTCTCAGGGTTTCAACATTAAAAAAAAAAGGATAGAAGGGATGTGTAGCTTAAAGGCGTTATGTTTTTGTTTATGTTTGGCACTAACTTCTGATGGCACCAAAGACTCAGCTGCACCTTCTGCCTTCGCTTTCCAACTCTGCCTCTGAAACTCCATGAAGCTCAATAACTCTGCAGCCCAAAYGCATGAACAGGAAGCTTCGTTTAGATTTGATTCCCCCCTAATAAAACTATGGCATTCTTCTCAGTAAGGAAGCAACTATTTAATCGAGCACATTTAACATTTTCTATTGGGCCTCTAAAACATTTGTGGCATCGATAATCTCTCTGATGAGGAAGTGCGCCAGGGTGCTTTTAGTTTCCAAATGACTGAATCTTCACAACTGAAATGTTGTGACTTTTAAAGAATGTAAGGCTTTTATGTAGTATTATGGCTTGGATATAAATATATAAAGTCTGGTTGTTATTAAAAATCATTGCTTAGACAGATGCTATTTTCAAAAACTTGTTTAAAGGGACAATTTGGATATTCTGAAATGGGTTTTCTGTGGAAATGTGTCAATATCTTACCTGGTGCAGATAGCTCTTTGAGCAGTAAAATGGAATGTAGTTTTGACCTGTTAGCTTGATATGGTCAGAGGGATAAATRTTGTTCCAATCTGAGCTCATTCAAAGAGCTTTCCACAGAATCTCCCTTTAAATGATCTGAACTATTCCTTTAACGCCAATCAGAGCAACTCAGACTCCCATTTAAATGTTTGTTGGTTTCTTTCTTTTGCATTTAGACATCTGCTGACCTCAGCAGATAAAATGTCACAATCAAGCTCCCTCACTGCCACTTATCTCGCTCTCTGCCTGTGCCTAGGACCTCAGCTCCTGTTTTAACGTTCTGAGGCAGATTGTACTTCGACTRTCTCAGCTGCCCTTCTCTCAGTGTACCTTATACTGCCGCCCTCCTCTCCCTCCTCAGACTGAAAGTTGACACTCTGTCAAAAAGCAGCTTGCCAGACTACATACTTGAAAGTATTTTTGTGTGTTTCTCCACAGGGTTGTCTAAAGAATATGCCTTAACTGATGTTAAACATACACAAAAAAAAACTTGTTTCTGACCAATGAGAATGAAAAAAATGACTCTGAGGGAGTGAGTTGTATTTTTTTTTTTTTCAGAACAGAGTGGAAATTATTGAGATAGTGGACTGCTGTACTGATAAAAGTTTGTTTACATTACTAATATATTTTATCATCCCCCAATAAATCATGGTTAAAGGATGTTGTTTTTTTAATCGTGTTTAACTTTTGTCAGTTCTCCATTTTATGTTGCAARGGCAAGAAGAAATCTACCGAGATATCTTTTTAAACACATCGACATCCCTTTATGTTCTCCAGGTGGGATTCTGTTCGAAATGATAAATCAGGTCCAGGAGGGATTTTTATTTATTTGACAATTTAAAGAAATAATCATTGCGAAGTGTGATATTAGAGGAACTCCCTCTTCAGAAACACTGACAAAGGCTTTGCACAGAGATACCAAACAGATGATTTATCACATTTATTGAATGTCATTTAGAGGGGGGGAGGAAATGTGAACTTGCACTATTCAAGTTACTAGCTGGTTAAGATAATAACTGCTCCCTCAGAATTAGGCCAAATATAAAATCAGTGTCATTCTCTGTTGGTTCATAAAGTATGTTTTTTTTTTCTTTCTGAAAATGTAAGACTTAATATGCAACTTGCTCTCACAATCTTCACTGAAATGTGTTCGACGTGTTTGTGCAGCTCAGTGGTTGCCTTGGTGCCTGTTTTATCTACCTCATGTTTACCATTGTTGCTGGCTGTGAATAATATAAAAGTGGAGTCCAGCTGTTGTTGAAATTTTATGAATGTATTAAAATTGAGTTCTAAATCATTTTTATCGCGTTGCTTCTCTTTTCACTACACGTGGTAATCCTTTTCCACTTTTCCTGTAATGGCAAACAGGAAAAGTGGCAGATTTTGCGAACTTCACTTCTGTCGTTCTCTCAACACGTTTATCCTCGATGACCCCACGTACTGTCTGGAGGAGAAATGTCTTCTAAAATGAATGCTGGGATCTTCTGACGGTACTGGGAGGCACTATTTCAGCACTATTTCAGCTCCTGTGAGCACACCTTCCACCTGCCCACGACTTCAGTGCATTATGACAAGACTATTTTCAGTCTGCTCTTGTCAGCACTGAGAGAAGCAGACAACGGGTGTGACGCTCTGATTCAAGCGCCTCAAGAGTTGCTCTTTGGAGCAATTCTGAAACCSATTGTGCAAAGGATCCCTGGCCGAGTTGGATCTAAAAAGATGTTTGGGAGTCCCAAAGTGCTTAAAGTGCGTGAAAAGTGAGAATCCCAATGTCTGTGAAAGAAATTTACGTTAATCGTGTTCGTTACCAGGATGTGTGCGAAACCAKACAGRGAATGTGCAAATGCATTGAGAGAGTGTTAAAGAACAGCCATACAAAACCAAGAGCGCTCTGGCTGATGTCTGGTTTATTGTTCCAGGAAATCTGACTGAAGTCCGGAAAAACAATGAGTTTTATCAATAGCTTCAGGGCATAACTCCGCCTATATTGATTACGTCATCAGTGAAGGGAGGCCCTGTCATTCTGTCAGAGCCCTGCCCTCAAACAATTAAAAACCTATCCTAATGATCTTAAAAGTACAAATATATGTTGTATTTGTTACCAGGCATGTAACTGAATAAAATCAAGTTAATCAAAAGTCACATTTAACAGTCATTACAATTCTATCATTAAACAAATTATACTATGTGTAGTGTAACTAAATCAGTATAAAACGTGAACCCCAATAATTTCTTCATCTGAACAGACGAATGTGTAAAATGTGTAGTTTTTAGCATCTTCACAGGAAGCTGCTTTACTTAATATTCCTTGATACTTTTATTCAATAGTTTAGACAACACCGTCAAATTCTGTTTAATTCAACTACTTAAAGTTAATATTTAATAGTCTATTGAGATTATTTTGCACTGAAAATAGGCAAATTATGATTCCTAATGTCAGGTTCTGATTGTCTACTGTCTCTAAAACAAAACACATCTTTTTTTATTCTTGTACAATTGTTTATATGATATTTTTTATTATTATTAGAAGTATCATTGCTAGTGTTAATTTCATTTTTTGTGTACTGTCTATAGTTTGTAAAGTAACTAACT
>NW_013952408.1:719673-732325 GCF_001266775.1 Austrofundulus limnaeus | reverse complement strand
GGTGGGTGGGTGTGGGCAGGGGTTGTTGGACTAAAGGTAAGTGGAGTGCTGGGAGATTACATTTAGCTCTTTGTGGATAACATCTATCATTCCAGCGATGCATAAAGTATCCTATCAGAGGCTAAGCCATYGAGTGTGGATTGAGTCAATTCCAGGGGCCTAAAACCCAAATGTGATACCAGACTGTGTGTGACCAGACAGAGACGCACTGATCAGGCTGTAAGCTGCATCAAACAGTGGTCTGTCAAATGCCTCGTACATAGGAGGCGAGWTYAAAACTGCCCTGTTTGAYGCAAACAAAATATAAATTGGTAMTGAGTCACAAAATCGACRGAAARAACAAAATTCGAACAAAAACGATGAATGAAGTTTGGGGGAAAATTTGCATTCCAAGCATAAAAAAACAAAAGACAACCTGACAGGTTTTGTTTAATAATTTAATAAATACATCATATGACACTCATAGTGATAACGTCAACATACTAGACAGATTTTTTTTAAATCTTATTGCTGCACAGGTGAAACAATGTTATTATATCTTTTTTAATGCAGTTTGCAAAATAAAATGCAGCAGAGCATGAAGAAARCAAACACGTCCCTGTGTGCTACAGATATCAATGTCATGTTAAGGTTTAGGACATGATGACGATGAGACACGCGCCAACCGATTCAAAACTTTTGTAGAACATTAAATTTCCACAGAAATGGGAATTTCTCATGCAGTTTAGTCAGGGAATTCTATGCCGGTCAAATCTGCTCGATTCCACCATGCCAACTCAATATGGTAGCCAGCCCGTTGATCATTGTTGGCAAAAAAAGAAAGTGCAAAAAATGACAGGAAACCAAGTTTTTTATCATGTAAAGCAGCACGCACAACTTTAGACAGTCAATACACACACACTCTATTTTCCCATATTCATATGACCGCATATAATTTAAATAAAGCAGTCAAGCTTTGTCAATCACCCTCCGATTTACAGAACCCACATTTTTACAAAGGAATTCACTCACTTCTCTGTTCAACCAGAAGAATGCACTTTCATAGCTCCAATGGAGYTAGCGCCTTGCATTAAGGAATTACAGGCATGATAATATCAACAAAAACAGTGCAATTTTACATTCCTTGTCAATGACAAAACTTTATCCACACCATCYGTTTGTAAACTACTTGGTGTGCGTGTGAAGATAAAATGAGCGAAAATAAAAGTGCATGCAGGACACTGATTAATAAATCTGTTAAAATACTGCAAGTTTGCTTTCTCTCTGAGAGTCCGAACAGATTGTCATCACTCTTTCGCATGTTTCATAAATGTGACGTTACAGCCAGTGGTCTATCAACTGAATGTAGCGTCGAATCACTTTCTTAAAGTTTTCCAACATGTTCACCACAAAATTGGCTATGAACGAATGAATAGATGGATACACAAAACACTGCCRAACTATCAGCTAGAGATGGGAGGAATAGCTCTTTCAAGGGATCCGGATCTTGATGAGTCCTTTCTTTCACAGAGTCGTTCAAAAGACAAAAGTGACGTTTGATTCTGAACAAGTAACGYCATCACGTCCCGTGGGCGGAACCGCGTTTTGTCTAACAGAATACCCCACCCCTTTCCYCTGAGCTGCTGTCCTCCACCGCTCRGCCTGTTTTCCTTGAAACAGCAAAGGGGGGGAGCCATGACTCTATGGTTACAAAAGAAAAAAATATTGTATGAGGATTAATAAAATGAAAGTAAGACCGTCTCTTTACTGTCCACAACTTGGTTCCTATCGTTCGTTGTAAGGAGCCGTTCAAAAGATTTGGATCGTTCATGATTTCTATCAGCTCACTTTCTCTTTAACTTTATTTTGCTACATCAAGAGCATTAAATCCAAAATCGTGGTAACTTTTAATAGATCATTACTTWATTTTTTTTATTCTTAGTAAAAACTGAAACAGGTGTGCCCTCTAAAATAGAAAATCACTCAGAAATTGCTCTTCTGGTGCGTTCACACCAAACGCAATTTCAGCATCAGGAGCATCAGGTTTACATGCAAAGTCTATGGTGGAAGCACTTCAATCAGCGTCGGGAAGTGCTGCGGCGCCTCAAGCGCGATTAGAGCAGCGCAATTTGAACGATTTGAGCATTCGACGACGCGCAAATCACTGAAGTTAGAAAATCGGAACTTTTGCAGCTCGTCGCGCCGCATCAACCAATCAGAGAGACTCCACTGTGTGACGTGGCGACATATTTCCCGACGGGACAGCTTACTGAATGATGTCCACTAACCTGAAACAGACGGAGAGGAGCTCTTTAGCTGAAATCGAGTGCCTGCAGTCGGTGTCCTGACAGAAGATATCTGCACCAATGCGTGGCAGCGGCTCATCAGACTGGACTCGGGACAAAAATAGTCCTGAAAGCGAGCTGTGAGCCTCTCCCGCAGCTGCTGGGTGACGAAACTCAGAATGTCTCTGAATTATCTGGTGAATTAATTATGAATTAATTATCTGATGAACGTGACATGCTCTTRCTCTCTGTAAATAAAGCAAAGCCACTTCCTCGTCCGACATTAAACAGAGCCCGACAGAGGAGGGAGGGGCGGGGAGGCTCTTGCCGTGCAGCGCTTCAAGAGCTGACCTGCGTCTGACCTCAAAGTGCACAAGCGACCAACTTGAAGCGTTGGATGCGATTTTGAAGCTGAAATCACGTTCGGTGTGAACGCAGCATTCCTCTGCTGTATTTTGATAATCTAGTTTTCCTCCTCCACCACCATGTATTTCAGTGTTTAAGTGCTGCTAGGCAGGTTACGGTTTCTTTCTGCTCTCAGGCGTTATGCTGCATAAAGCTACACATCTCATGACAATAGCTTCATTCAGTATTAAAGAGCAAATGGAATCAACCTTTTAAACTCTCTGAAAGAAAGCACACGAGTGTAATTCACACGCTGAGTTATAACTTAAAGTAAAACTCAACGCAACGTCAGCAGTGTGAATGAGTGAAGAAAATACGAACTGTTGCAAAGGAAGGTTAAAAAAACAAAAACAAAAAAACAAACTCCCTGAGGGCTAAAATCCTACTTGTATAGGTGCTAAATCTACAGGACCTTTCATTAACAAAATGTGATTAGATTTTCATTTACTGTACTTTTCTGTTTTGATTAAAAAATGATTGCACTGGGGCAATCACTGATTTCTTTAGCTAGCTAAAGCAACTAAATAATTTAGTACAGATTCMTTTTTTCAGCACTGACTGGAGCAGCTACACTTATTAAGAACATGATTACAGACATTATAAATATATCAAATAACTAAATTATTGTTCAACACAACTGTCGGTAAAATGCCCTTTAAATGACTTAGAATGTTTTTCTTTTTTTTTTTTTTGCAAGTGGCAGATGGTGCAGCCGGACAGATGTATGCAAGGCAAAGATAAAAAAAAAAAAGTCACTTCAAGGAAGAAAAGCTGGTGAATGAGATTTGGTACTGAGAAACAGAAACAAAAGAATGGAAGTYAGGAGTTATGAAATTAATTAAAGGAAAGGACAATGGTAGGAAGGGAGGAGAAAACAGATGGAAGTAGAGATGAAAAGAAACTGTGGACAGAATGGTGTTCAGGAAGATGGATGACAAAGATGAAAGAAAAGGGAGAGAAAGGGGAAGTAAATAAAGGAATAATAAAAGGATCACTTYGTGAAGTTCTTATATCAAGAGAGGTCGTTGAGTCCACCGCCTTGTTCGATGACCGCCTTCGCGTACTGCTTGAAGACGCGGTCCATGTAAGTGCTCTGTCGTGGCCACAGGCCCTCCAGGAAACCAATGTGACCACCGTGACACGTAATCAGCAAGGCCAGGTGAGGATTCTGCTTCACTGCTTCTACAGGAATGGCTGCAAAAACAAAAATGGGGGATCAGTTCTTGTCGTTTTATTTCTGGTTTTGGTTCATAATGGTCATACTACACCAATAAATAAATAAAAAAAATCCTTGTGCAGCAGATCAATGCTGCTGAATGATGCTACGATTAACTCCTGATTGCTGTAAGCCTCATTGTTGAGAGCACTGTATTCTGTTATTAGAAAATGTATGTGAACATATGTCACACCAAACGCTGTGCACTAAAATAAATTGAGTATTTTAATTATCTAAAAAAAACATTTCTTAGACTACTTTCTGTATTTGGAACATGTTCACATCTGCAGGAGGGCTGAGGAGCTTAAAAAGAGAAGTCCTGCAGTTCAACCTTGTGGCCCAAATATAAGGCTCTACATTACAAACAACTGTGTGAGTGGTCAGAACTTTGTAGGCGTGTTTATGCAGAAAAGTGGCCGCAGTACACTGATCTAATTTCACTTCAACTGCTCTGCTGAGAATTAGATTGCAGAGGCTGTTAGAAATTACAGCCGTCTTTACAACTGTTCCAGCAAAGCCTATAAAGGTAGTCAAATAAAACTTTTAAAGGAAGTCAAAGAACTTGTGGAAGGAAACAGCATTTTTTTTTTTTCTGTGCACCGAGGAGACAGAGGAGACACGGGCGCCTCTCTGCGGTGGTGCTGTCCGAGAGAGTGCGCCCCGTCCGGACAGCGTTAGGGACACGCTGTCTGTCAGAAACTGTCCCGGTCTCTTTTTAACAAACTTAAAAAGTAGCATTGCTCCTGAGTTGACAACAGAAAWACTTCTTCCTCCTCCAACTCCTCCATCATCATCTGAAAATAAACTCTGCCAACTGTTCTCTTGCCATGCAGTTTCTGTTTGTGTGTGATGTGGGCTGCAGTGGGTGAACAGTGGGAGCTTACCAGGACCTCTCCCCCTGCATTTTCTATTTGAGCATAGAATGTTCACGCAAAAAAAATTAGTTATTGCAACCACTCCAGCGAGATTAGATGTCTTACGTCTTATGAAGTAAAAAGACTATGAAGCACCGGACTTATTTAAGCTAAAAGAAGCCGAAGCTAAAAGGAGCAAATGCTAGGTAAAGCACTGAAAGGCTAGCTAAAAACTAAAAGTTGCAGAACATCAAATAAAAAAATACAAGTAGTCTAAGAAAACAAAAACAAATTTGCTGAAGCCGTTTTTAAGCCAATAGAGTCAGTTTTTCTAAGTTTGAGGCCACGGTTCTCGACCAGAAAGGGGTGGAAGGCCCCCTCCAGGTCGGGGAGAAGCCTGTGCCTCAAGTGGAGGAGTTTAAGTATCTTAGTGTCTTGTTCATAAGTAATGGCAGGATGTAGTGGGAGATGGATTAATGGGGCCTCATCCTCAGTAATGAGGGCGTTGCTTCAGTCAGTCGTGGTGAAAAAAGAGCTGAGTACATTGGATGGAGTTCTATCAGGGCGCAACCTGCTCAACTGCTACCAAATGGTGAGGAGACTTCATGACAATGGTCTGTGTGATGGCTGTGGCATTGAATTAGAGCTTTTTGCACTACTTTAGGCCACTGCCTGGCTCTGAGCAGTCAAAGCAAGAGAATTATTGGGGACCCCTTTATGGATCCTGAGAAGCTCAGAACACTGATTGTTTCTAACTTTGTCTTTTATCAGAGGAATGCAAAGATTTGATTAAAGCTTAGTGTCTTTTTGGGGAGAGAAATGGGCCCACTTACAAGGCCCTGCTTGTATGGGTTCATCCATCTCCACTCACCAAACCAAGGCCTGAGTCGAAAGGCAAAGCTCTTGATTTACTGGTCTGTCTACGTTCCAATCTTCATCTACAGTCATGAGGAATAGATTAAGACCAAACGAATGAGATCAAACATACAAGAGGYTGAAATGAGCTTCCTTCATAGGGTTGCCGGGCTCAGCCTTAGAGATAGGGTGAGGGTCTCCATCATCCAGGGGGAGATAGGTGTAGACCCGCTGCTCCTCCACATCAAAAGAAGTCAGTTGAGGTGGTTCTGGCATCTGATTACAATGCCTCGTGGTTGCCTTTCTTTAAAGGTGTTCTGAGTAGGAGGCCCAGGACTCACTGGAGGAATTGTGTATCCTCTCACACCTTGGAGTTCCCCAGTACGGGCTGGAAAGTGTCACTGGGGAGATGAATGTCTGAGTTTTTCTCCTACATCTATTGCCTCTGCGACCTGACTACGGCTAAGCAGAAGAAGATGTATGGATGGAGATTTTAATTGCAATGTTGTGGATTCTAYGCAAACTTGGCAACTGTGTTGTAATGTCTCATTCTAGAATTACCAACTTGTTGTATCTGTCTGTAACCTAAAATAAGTACTGTAATCACGTCTGCGTCAGCTCCATATTATACAGTATGTAATCAAAATAATGAAACTACAATGAACTTTCTGAAAGTGCCACAACTCACCGTGAGAAGGAGAAAAGACATCATCAGCAGCRTTCAGACACAGCATTGGCACTTGCACAGACTTCAGCTTGTGGACAGGACTGGCGTCCCTGTAGTAGTCATCATTAGTGGGATAACCGAACATTATGGACGTGAACCTTTCATCAAACTCTCGGATGGTTTTAGCCTGTGGGGAGCCGTTAAAAAAATCAATTCGGTCCACTTTTTTGAGATAACATTAAGTTGGTTCAACGTTAATGAAAATAATCCCTACCTTCATGACATGATCAATGTCATAACACTGTTCGAGCACCGGCCTGTGTCTGCAGGGGGAACAAAAAATCGATGATACTGTCACTGACTGCTTTGGTGAGATGTAGKTAACGACATCATGAAAGGGAAAACCTTTTAGAAAGATGGTATATCGAGCATTTAATACCAATTATATAAAAAAATCAGTTTGTGTGCAGCGTTCTACCAGYGTGTAGGTGGATTTGTTAATCCTGCTCTGGCCCTGGCTGACCTGTGCACAGAGGCTTGTAGGCAGCTGGTGAGGTAGGAGTTGAAAAGGAAACGGTCCAGGGGTTTTTCCAGCGATGCRGAGCACTCAAAGACATCCCAGCCTGCTGAGAAGACTATAACCCCTTTTAGACAGGTTTCCCGGCCCTTGCGGCCCAAGTAGTTGGCCAGCATCATCCTGAATATGGAGAGAGGGAGAGCTGAAGGGACAGGCGGGGATTCYATTTCAACCCAATCCCTCAATTCAGAGGATTAGGGTTGTGCAACGAAAAATCGCACTGAACTACTGGGACAAAAATCAAAGCTTTGCCGTGTCCAAACCGACACGGAAATGACTCTCATGGTGTTTATTTTCGTGTTWAATGTTTTGCAACCACTGCCAAACTTGTAACACTTTCTGAAAATGATTGTTAGTGTCTGCCACTGCTAAAATGTTTGCTTACCCTCCCATGGATACGCCAGCAGCCATGACTGGAGCGGCTCCATGGGTTTTCTGGATGTGCTCAATAACAGTCTCCAGATCTTCTGTGTTGGCTGCGCAGTAAGTCCTCGGGGTCTGAGAGAGCGAGACAGAATATCAAACCACTTGTTTCTCTTTGCTTCCATTCATCTTTATAATCATAATAACGACCACACAGGAATATTGGGACATTTAAACCTAAATAACAGTCTCACAGCGACACACAGGTTCAGTCGCTGGCTTTAATGCACACAAGCAACATTTACAAAAAGTTCTGTGAAGTTTCCACCTGAGCCCCGTTGCCCCGTGCGTGCACGTCTTACTTATTGCAAGGCATAAATACTGCTGCACTGGATCCATTTTGAGTGTAGCTGCCATCACTAGCATCACTAAACAGCCCAACAAGAGCATACAGAGCAGCTGGAGAAAATTAAAAATGTTTGCACATTTAACTGACAAACTCTGAATTTTAATAAAAGCATTTCATAACGTTGCAAAAAGAATCTCTATGTAAAAGAACTGGTGAAGCAAATGTCTTGTTTTCTGACATGAACGTCTTGTTTGTGCTTCTCTATATCATAAGAAAATGTGAAGTCACACTTGAGAGTTAATCATAAATTGCCACTGTAGAACAAAGTTATGTTGAGCTGAGAACTGAGGTACACAAGTATGTAAATATTCATGGATCTTCACTTTTCATTCATTCATTTCATTCAATGTTTAGACAGCATCAAACTGARTGGAGGAAGTTTTACAAGTTTTTATTCACTCAGCTGCTTTGGTTCAATTTTAATCTGGTCCTCTATTATTTAAGAAGCTCTGCCTGTGCTACTGCTCAAATACAGATTCACATTTAATTATAAAATGTTTCATAAATTAGGTACAAAATTCAATTAGAATGTGTTATGGTAATTATTTATTTAACAACAGAGACAGAAATACGTGGTCCAAGAATGAAGGTACTCCATGAGATGATCAGCTGAGTTTTATTGCAACAACAGGAAACACAGAGAACGTGGCCTGTCTCTGTGCCTCTGCTTCTCCTCTGTCACTGTCTCTCCACACTACTGTTGAACACTGTTGAACTCTGTTCACCGCCGAACTCTGTCTACTCCACTGAGAGGCCTCATATATATATTAACAAACACCATTCAGTCGTCTTAGCAAGATTTGATACAAGGTCAATGGAAAACACAAAGATAAACACAAGTGATATCTAAGAATGATTATTGTTGTTAGCAGATCTTGTTCTGACTTTAATCATTCTGTCTGCAGATGAACAGCATGGCATGAAAACCTACGTCATTAAAGGATGTCATGAATTACTGGCTTAAACATAAAGGTATTAGTTCTATTACAGAATGTTTGTGATTTACTTTGTAATTTTGTTAATGGCATTTATTTTTATTTTGCAAATGCAAGCTTAGAAGCAGGGTATACAAAAACCTGAAACAATCTGAGCTCATCAGCTGCAAATACAAGGACTTCTACACTGCTGCACATGATAGAACTGTTATATCACTCTGCTGCAGTTCAGTAACGGCTCGAGGCAGGGACGAACAGCCAGCTCRGTGTTTATCCCAACGTAAAAGGCTTGTTTTCTCTCTGGGTGTTTCAAGTCGAAATGAAAAGGGAAATCGAAAGAAATGAGGGACTGCTCACTGTAATATCTAAAGTTATATTAGTCTGACATGTTTTATTATCAGTAGACAGAGTTGGTTGCTTAACATACCGGTAATTACCCCAGACAAGAGTGTCACAAAAGCAGCTGTCGGAGTCTACAGTGCAACATTTGCTATCCTGCATCAACGACTCAGGAGGAATGAGGGGCTGCAGATGATCAAAAACTAAAATATCTGTGTTAGGAAGAGTCTCAGTGACACAGCCCTGAGCTGCCTCTGACTGGCATGTGTTAATTACCAAAAGGGCACAGAGCCAGCTTCTTTATCTTTTTTTCAGAAAATAGAACCAATATTTAAAAATAGACGAAGTCTAGAAGGTCAGGTTTCAAAGTATCAAATCTATAAATGTATAAAGGACAGAAAAGATGTGACGCTTTGACTCTGTGCATACAAATATGCAAAAAAAAGTGAACAAGAAATACTTTTCAAGGTTCAACATGTGCTATGTTAAACCTTGATGATGTTTTTCATGTGCTATTATTGTTTAGTTTGGCCTTTTTTGGCAGTGATAAGAGGGCTTTTAGATTTTTCTTGGAAAAAATGCTCAAATGCTTTCCAATTGTAAACAGAAATAAGAGCAGGTCACTTAATATTTTAAACAAGCCTGCCTGACTTGGCATATTTAAGAAGGGAACATTCTCAGGATGGAGTTTGGCTTTTTAAAGCATCCAAATTAGGATTCAAGAAGAAACTTAGCCCAATTAAATGACTGTTTTTCTCTTCTCTGGGCCTGGAGACCAGTTAACACTTCACAGGAACAGTGAAACTCACTCAGAGAAATCTAATAAATACAATATGTATGTAGCTAAAATAAGAGAATTGGGGTAGTTAGGGGAGAATTTGGCAACTACTCTGTAGAGTCATATTGTATAATTTGGATTTTTAAAGGTCTAACAGAGTAAAATGTATTCAGAATAGTGTTTGTGGCAGGGTAATCTTGRACACAGTGGCTCATTTGAAAGCTCAGGCCGTAGTAAACAATGGAGGATATTCACTGTATCTGAACACAGAGAACTCAGTCACACTGAGTGTTCAACGACTGGATCATTTGCATAAAGTACAGTATAAATCTCAGCTGAATAAGAGGGAGAATTCCTTTCTTACCCCCAACCACCTGACACAGTTCCAAGGTGACAGGGTTCATAATCAAATTTAATACAGCTGAGTCAACAAATCTCTACATGTGACCTGCTGTACAACAGAGTTTTAAATCAACTYGAATGAAACTGAACACTTTGTTTCACTGTTGTTAATGTTCGGAGGTGAAAACAGAACGCCAGACACTGATTCTGATTCTTATCAACAAAAAGCAACACATTACACAAGTAATGAAACCCAGCTAAGCTCTGGATAAAAACTCCATCTGGTAGTGGTGATATAATAAAATCTGAAGGATATTTCAAGAGATCACTTCAGCTCTAAATGTGCACAGAGACAGTGGAGAAGTACTTGGTATTCAGTAATCACGCTCTGTTTTGTTGGTTAAATCTACCTCAGTGTACAAGGACAGATTAAACCAGGTGTCAGAGTGGAATGTGCTTTTGGTGAGGTCATCTTTCTCTGGATCTGAACCAAAAACAAAACATGAGCCTGGAACTTAATCCYGGCAGTGCAACAACACAATTTCTGCTTCTTCCACTTGCAATTCTTTTGGGCCTTAAATGCACCGGGCAAAGAATATTGTTCGGAGCTGCGGAACAACAAAAAAAAGGACAACTCTTTCACAAAGCTAAAAAGAAAATCACCAATTCAAACATTTATTTTAAGCTCCATACCTCTTCCTAAAAAGTATATATACAAGTATACATATACTGTATGTAGAGTAAACACTATATTGTACCATATGTTGGATTCTTACCAGCAATGTTTCACCGGAAACCCCTCTGTTGTTGAATACCACACATCTGAAAAACAGAAACAAGTACTTTTGATTTCATGTATCATAACTTCATTCATTTAATCTAATGATGCAAAACCTAAATGTTCTAAAACGATTCACAACAAATCAGTTTATCAAAGTATTTCAAAAAGACAAGAAAACAGAAGCAACAGTTTGTTCCAGCTCTGATTAGATTGGTAGCTGCTGATATTTGTTATTTTACAGCTGAACCACATCTTCCTATTAACAAACCTTCACATAGCACTACTTCCTGTGAATATGTGTGTTTATTCAGATATTATATAGGTAATATTACATAAATATGATGAAATGTGTCAAGAACTGCAGCTCTGTAGAGGGCATTCTGCATGTGTCGTCAAGCATCTCTCCTCCTTCCATTTCACCAGTCATCGATTATCTGCTGGAGTCAGACACGCTGTGTTGATCAGTGGAAGTCGGCGGCGTTGTGCAGCGACGTGGGGCGTTGGGCGGGAGGAAGCGGGGCAGTGGCAGTGGGGGTGCTTAAACGTGCTCTGCAGTATGGACACGGAAGCTGGTCGGGAGCTAAGCTGCAAAGCTTGTACAGGGATAAGCTGCAATTAATTAAGCTATACAGACAAGCATGAGGGCTGGAAGATGCTGAGTTTGCCAGCTCTCTTCCCAGTTATCCAAAATCTGGGTGAAAGAATGAGTGCAGAGAACACAGAAAAATGAGTCTGTTGTAGGGATGGGCATAACCGTATCGTGTGCAATTAATCGTCAGAAAAACATTAATCAATTATTTTTTGACACTTGACAATTAATACGATTAATGCCACCAGGCAGACTGACTGGAGATTTCCCGTCAGTCCGCTTGATGCTCCTCTCCGTTTTAAATGTGATGAGCATTTTTGAAAAAAAGTTCTGAAATTTACTTATCATATCATTTTACTTGTTCTCTCAACAAATTTTGATGTATAACCTGAAGTCTGTCATTTTGACACAATTTGGAACAGATTTTTACAGAGAGCAAATCTTAACCACTAAATTGGTCATGTGACTAGGACATGAGGGCGTCCAGGGACTACAGGGGATTAATCGTCAAATTAATCGTTATCGGCTAAATACCACAATTAAACGTGATTAATTGTTTTGCCCATATTGCCCAACCCTAGTCTGTTGGAGACAGAGGAAACCAGGAGGAAAAGTGCATCCTTAGGCAACTCTTCAAGAGCTGCTACTTAAACAAAAAACAAAAAAAAAGCTCAGCTAACCCTTTTGTTGGTGCACTTCACCTAAAATGACCCATTCAATTGGACGGAAACACTATAAAACTCAATGGATAACTTTACATTCACAGAAGCTAAATGTGTTTGTTTTCAACTACACAAGAAATCTGCACTGGAGATAGATGTCAAATGACAACAACACAAGCTGCTTCAGTCTGTGATTCACCGCTTTGAATGTCTGTTCAGCGTTGGACTGCAGCCAGCGTATCTGTCCAAGACCACCCACCTATAGCCCAGATCCCGGCTCTGCTGGACCATGTGCAGGATGTAGGACTCTCGGCTGGTGCCGGTCAGACCGGGGAGGAGGAGGACAGTGGGCCTGGTGGCGGGGTCGGGATAAGCAAGGCTGTCATCATTGTCAAACCAATCCACAGATATCTGTCCTCCATCTGCTGCCTTAATAAGCTCACTGCAGAGAGGAGTGGAACACAGAGTTCAGCAACATGGCTCTTTCTGAAACTAATCTGTCTGTCTGTCTGTTTGTCTACCCACCTATCTATCTATCTATCTATCTATCTATCTATCTATCTATCTATCTATCTATCTATCTATCTATCTATCTATCTATCTATCTATCTATCTA
>NW_013952408.1:703730-718103 GCF_001266775.1 Austrofundulus limnaeus | reverse complement strand
ATCTATCTATCTATCTATCTATCTATCTATCTATCTATCTATCTATCTATCTATCTATCTATCTATCTATCTATCTATCTATCTATCTACCCATCAAGCTAACTACCCATCTAGTTATCTACCCATGTATCTATTTGTCTGTCTTTCTGTCTATCCACCAATCTACCCATCTATCTACTCACTCACCTTTACAAGAAGACACACAGAAAAATTGTAAACATGGTAAGTAATGGTAATATCTACAAACAGAATCTAGGTGTGTAAGTGCTGATTAGAAACGGTTTAACTCCACTTGCTGCACAATTCAGGATTTCTGTTAAGTTCCAAGTAAAGTGATTATTTCATTGTATCCATCACAGACGGCCACATGAGAATTCGATATGTGTGCTCATTGACAGCTGCCTCCTGATCGTCCTTTCAGTGGACTTTGCAACACACAGCCAGTTAAGATAAGGGGGACGGCACTGCACCAGTGGGTTCTTAAGGTCAATCAATTTCTGTGCTATACAACCGTACTGTAGCATAGAAGTTGTTCAGATCTGCCACTAGTGCCTATTAAAACCCACAGAACGCATGGAGCCACACATGGAGCTGATGGTGAGCCAGCTAGACCCGGTCCATGGTAAAGACATCCACATGAAATTGGAGAGGATTGGATTGGAGAGCTACCGTGAAACAGACACCTGAAACGAACGGTTTTAAAGACGAGGAGGGCTGATGCAGAGCAATGAGCACACAGAGTGGGAGGAGGGACGTGATGCTAGTCCTCCAACAAGGTGAGTGAAATTTCACCCAAACAACCTGAGACAAAAAAGCAGTTTTCTCCTTTGTTTGTCTTTGGGTCAACCTTGGATAACTCCATTAATGGGAGGAGAGGAGTGGTCTAGTCCCTAGAGGGCATTTCATTAGAAGTACACTGAATGTGACCATCCGTCTTAGCAGGTTTGATGACAGAGATCTGGTCTAGAATGGATACAGGCCCTGTGCATTATGGGGATACTTGTCTCCTTGACAAAGGGGACACTCAAAACCAGAGAGAGTATGAATGTCCTTGGGTCAGAGACCAAAGGGACACTTCAAATGTAGAACAAGAAAAGAAAATCAACCATAAACAAGGATATCGACAGCCACACTCAAATGAGACATTTTTAACTGTTTTATTTTTTGCAGAAATATAAAACTTGAACAGAACTCAATAAAAGAAGAGAAAGAACAGAAAAATTAACCTTTTCTATCAGCTTTCTCTTGATTTTTATCACACTGTGTTGACTGATTCAAAATTTTTTCAACTTATGTGAATGCTAGAAAAAAAAACATCACACCACACACAGTAGTTTATAATTACATATAAATGAGACCAGGTAAACCTATTTATCTTAATAGGTGAAAGCCAGCAGTAAGGAGTATCAGTATAAATGTATTTAATTTTAACTTTCATGTTCAAAATAAAGAATATTAAATAAGAAACAGATTATTAAAAAGACACGAGGACTGCAAAAAACACTTTGAATTATGGACTATTTTGGCATGTGAGGACTTACTTTCTATAAACGACTCCAGGTTTGGCAGTAACAAAGGGTCTCAGCAGGGTCTGGATGCGACTCTCCCAGCACCAGAAGGTGGGGTAGTAGGTCTCTGACACTACTGGACATTGCTCCTTTAGAAAGTGGTAGAACTTCTTACCTCCAGACACAAGTTGAGGTTTCTGGAAAGTAAAAAATTAAATAAAAAGAAAAGTTTATAATTAAGCAGACATTTTTTTTATTTAGCAAACGTTTTGTGAAAAGGCTTGTAGCTTTAACTAAAAGAACTTACATTGTTTGAAGGAATGCATTTTTCTCCCCTCCACCTTTCATGCCAGAGATTAAAAGTAAGATCATTTTATTTGAGAAACGACATGAGATCTCTTACTATTTTGGGTTAACTTGTGAATTATATTTTGAGAGTTCAGTTTTAAGGTTTATTATGCCAAAGCTTTAGGCAAAAAAGGGTACAACATTTGCAGTACTCTGAGCATGAAGTACGGATGATGCTCAGCTACTACCACACTACATTTTAGCTCAGTATCTAAAATCAGCAAGATTTTAGCCACTTTTGTGTTTTCCCAGGTCAGTTGGCTGTGGCAGTCATCTTTAATGGGGTTGACTTCAACAGTTAATCAGCTTTAATCAGAGATCTGATAAAAGATATGGTCTAGAACAGTGGTTCCCAAACATTTTATCTTCTGACCCATAAACTATCCATGGCAAAAACTTGTGACCCCAAATATTACTGGTATGAGTACACAAACTTCGTTAATAACCCTAAAAACACAGGATTTTTGACCATCTAAACAGCTTGTACACAAATGTTAATACTTATTTATACTTAAGTTGTGTTTTTGTAATAATTATAGGGAATATTTTAAATATACTAACCTCACTCTGTAAAAGCTAAAGCAAAAATGTAATTAATTCAGAAAATCTTTTCAGGACCCCACCTTGAAGTTTCGGGACCCCACTTTGGGTCCCGACCCCAACTTTGGGAAATATTGGTCTAGAATGGATACTGGCCCTGCGGATTATGGGAATATACTTTCTGAATGGTTAATTCAAATCCATCCACTGGTTCTTGAGATATTTCGCTAACACTGTTTCATTCTATGAACTCATTTGAAAATGTCCAACACCAATCAAATTTAAGCTTAAAACAGTTCTAAAAAGTTATGGTTTAGGGTGAATTGTGTCATATTTGCTCCTCTATTGTCTATAAACACAGTTATACACTCACGGGCCACTTTATTAGGTACACCACGCTAGTAACGGGTTGGACCTCCTTTTGCCTTCAGAACTGCCTCAATTCTTCGTGGCATAGATTCAACAAGGTGCTGGAACATTCCTCAGAGATTTTGGTCCATATTGACATGATGGCATCACACAGTTGCCGCAGATTTGTCGGCTGCACATCCATGATGCGAMTCTCCCGTTCCACCACATCCCAAAGATGCTCTATTGGATTGAGATCTGGTGACTGTGGAGGCCATTTGAGTACAGTGAACTCATTGTCATGTTCAAGAAACCAGTCTGAGATGATTCCAGATTTATGACATGGCGCATTATCCTGCTGAAAGTAGCCATCAGATGTTGGGTACATTGTGGTCATAAAGGGATGGACATGGTCAGCAACAATACTCAGGTAGGCTGTGGCATTGCAACGATGCTCAATTGGTACCAAGGGGCCCAAAGAGTGCCAAGAAAAGATTCCCCACACCATGACACCACCACCACCAGCCTGAACCGTTGATACAAGGCAGGATGGATCCATGCTTTCATGTTGTTGACGCCAAATTCTGACCCTACCATCCGAATGTCGCAGCAGAAATCGAGACTCATCAGACCAGGCAACGTTTTTCCAATCTTCTCTTGTCCAATTTCGATGAGCTTGTGCAAATTGTAGCCTCAGTTTCCTGTTCTTAGCTGAAAGGAGTGGCACCCGGTGTGGTCTTCTGCTGCTGAAGCCCATCTGCCTCAAAGTTCGACATGTTGTGTGTTCAGAGATGCTCTTCTGCCTACCTCGGTTGTAACGGGTGGTTATTTGAGTCACTGTTGCCTTTCTATCAGCTCGAACCAGTCTGCCCATTCTCCTCTGACCTCTGGCATCAACAAGGCATTTCCGCCCACAGGACTGCCTCTCACTGGATGTTTTTTTCTTTTTCGGACCATTCTCTGTAAACCCTAGAGATGGTTGTGCGTGAAAATCCCAGTAGATCAGCAGTTTCTGAAATACTAAGACCAGCCCTTCTGGCACCAACAACCATGCCACGTTCAAAGGCACTCAAATCACCTTTCTTCCCCATACTGATGCTCGRTTTGAACTGCAGGAGATTGTCTTGACCATGTCTACATGCCTAAATGCACTGAGTTGCCGCCATGTGATTGGCTGATTAGAAATTAAGTGTTAACGAGCAGTCGGACAGGTGTACCTAATAAAGTGGCCGGTGAGTGTATATTCATTATTAGCCCTGAACATTGTAATAAAAGTTGGATCTAAGTGTTCATAGATAGTTAAAATAGCGTGTGTAATTTAAAGAAAACGGTTAACTACATAATTTGGACTTTTAGTTGCTGAAAGTTTGTTTTTTAATTATTTAAAAGCGTTCACGTTCATGTAGCTTGGAGAATAAACTTGTTATATTTAAAATAGAGTCACAAGAGCAAATACAGTCTCTGGATTCTCTATTACTATTACTTGAGTCAAAGACAGCATGTGTTATATAAAACCCCTGAAGCTGAGCAGCACCGGCGTTTCTAACAAACAGTTAATGTTGGCCTACCTAAGCCGACATTTGAATGCAATGGTTGTATAATGGCTTGATAAAACCTCGTGACATATCTGAGCTTTATTTGGCTGTTTATACTGTTTTCAACAAATAATTTAGTCAATAAAGGGTATTTCTCGGCGCCACATGTGACTGCAGCTCATCGCCGGCCAGACGCAAACCTAACCGAATCCTCCATCACTAAGCCGGTCGACTGTCATCACTCCCCAGGATGCTCCTCGGTAACAAAACCCGTATTGTTTATATGTTCACTCTATATAGAAGCTATTACAGCAAAAACATAGTCCGTTTTAAAATTCACTGCTTACTTACCTTGGCGACAGAGATCCAATAGTAGCAGGTGTAAGCTGCGCTAAACCCCAGTACGAGAGACAGCCCCACTCCCGAACCGAACAGCCCAACTTTCACTTGATTTTCCAAATAATGCGACAGGTCCCTTGTCAAAATGTTGAAGTTTAAGTTCAGCGAGATCATTGCAAGGTCCCTGTTGTCTCCAGTAGGGCGAGGACACCGGCCAGCTCGGTTGGAAATCCGCTGTCTGCCTGCGAGCCGACTATGAAGGAGACGGTCAAGGGGACCTGACGAGGGGAGGGAATTACACAGACGGCCGGCAGGGGGCGCACTTTTACCAGCCAAGATCAAATTGACTCTGTCGCCCTCTGCTGTTCACAGAGCTGTAGTGCACAGTGCTCACAGTGAATACAGGTCCTCTCATTATCAGTGAAAAACTGACAAATATAACACTAGCACCATTGAACACCATCAGAATAGGCCTATAATAAATAAATAAAATAAATGAGAACAAATAGTGTAAAAGTGATTAATATTAACCAAAGCAAAGCAATGCCCCTGTGGCTGCAAACTCACATGGGGTCCAAATCCTCCACAAGGTTACTTGCAGTAATTTAATTAATAGAAATTATCATCAAATCCTTGGGGTCTAGAACCAGATTTATAACCTAATGAGAACTCATCCTCCAGACACTTTCCTGGAGTCTGCAGTTTGTGTTTAAAAACATACTTTCCTATTTTGTTGCTGCACAGATATGGACTTAAAACATAGGTGGATTTTTATTTTTTATTTATTTAGGTACATTCATCTGAAGGAGAGAAAATACAATCAGTTTGGCTATGAATCATTTTGCTCAGAAACTCAACAGCAGACATATTTGGGTGTTTATGTAGTTTAAAAGATACTCATTGCAATGTCACAAAAATCAATGAAAAACAAAATTCACAAAGTAAGAAACAAAATCTGCACACATGCATTTATTTACCTACAGGAAGAGGCAACTGAAAACTGGTCAGCGATGGTGATGTAAATGGAAAAGTCATTTGGTTTGAGAAATACAACAATTGATCAAATCAGATTTGCTGAGTAAAGCATGAATATGTAATTTTGTTTACACTGAGTGTGTAAATCCACTTTACATATTTAACAGATCTAATAGGTAAACTAACATGACAATGCGAAAAATAAAAATAAATAAATACAAATTAAAATTAAAGTGAAATAAAAACATAAATATGATGTGCCATGCTAAAGACAAATAAGCCACATGACCACTTTATATTTTTTATTATTRTGTTTTGGATTTAATTTAACTTTGAGGCTTTATTCATGCCAGTTTACTAGTCATCAGCAACATGATGCCACAATAAATATAACGCTGACAACAAACATTTTGTCATATCTAAATATATAATTTTGAACTTTTTGTACTTTTGTCTGTACAATCAGTGACTTTTAGAAAGTCATGTTTTAAGCAAAACAGTAATCCCTGTGGTCTGTTTCTCTATCAAACCAAGCATCACACAGCTGTAGTTGAACTCATTTTGCAGACGCGCATGCGCAGTAAAGCCGGCCTTTTGTCTTCGTACTTCGTCGAACATCATCGTTCATCTCCGTAGCTAGTTGTTGCTCGTCGTCTGAGGGTTGAGCGATGATTGAAAATAATGGCGACGCGTTTTTTCTGACTTCAGCCCATGGAGCGATCTTGGGCTGATAAAACGAACACTTTGGATGCTTTCCCTGCACTTCCGACAACAACATTAAGGAAAATCAGACAAGAAAAGGAGTACTTTCACTCTAAGCCACAAGAAAATTTTATATCGCTACTACCACGGTTAGCTATCGCTAGCTGTTGTGCCTGCTAGCTTGCTAAGTTGAAGAGGTGGCATTCTTGTGTGGAAACAGGGAAGAGCAACGAGCACCCTGCTGAAAGCTGAGATCTGTGCATGTTAGAAATGTGTGTACTTTATGTCCCTGTTTAGATAAGAGTTTTTCAGGTGGGTACAATAAGTGAGCGCCGAATTGCTGTTGGCGTTAGGTTCTAGTTTTTGGAAGAGGCTCGGGCAGGGTACCCAAAGCAGAGACTACCTTCACTTGAGGATTGTTGTTAAGACATTTAATAGGAAAGCTGCCTTCCAGCGCAGCGATAGCTTGCTAGCCCACACGCTTAAGGATCGTTGTAGATTTGCAAGATATATTTTTTTGTAAATGACCACCGGCAGGAACAACCGAGCGATGATGGAAGGGGTAGGAGCCAGAGTGGTCCGCGGACCCGACTGGAAGTGGGGGAAGCAGGACGGTGGCGAGGGGCATGTTGGCACGGTTCGGAGTTTTGAAAGTCCAGAAGAAGTGGTTGTTGTTTGGGATAACGGGACTGCTGCCAACTACCGTTGTTCTGGAGCTTACGACATACGGATATTAGACAGTGCTCCTACAGGTAACTTTTTTTTGTTTACGTCTATCGGTAACACTTTCTGGCACAAAAGGAAAAAAATTGTATAGGTCCTCAAAAAACTGTATACAATTTTTTTTCCTTTTGATTTTTTACCTGGATTACTGAGATGCATCAGGACACTTTCTGGCACAATTTTTATGAAAGTTTATTGTGTATTCAAGATGTTCTGATCATTTCAACAGTTAAGAAATAACCATGCAGTTACATGAAAACAAACAAAAGAAAATCTGTTTTGTCGCTTAAGATACTTTTTGTAATTAAAGTAATATCTGTCTAAACTCCACTTCCATTAACAATTTGAATGCAAGACTCAACTGTGTAAGTTTTACACAGGATGCAAGTTCTGTTTGCAAAGACAATGAAATAATTATAGCAATCCTAATAGTAATGGAGAACAAGGAAAAGTTTATTTTACTGTGCTGTTATTAGAAGCTATAAAATTATTACAATAAATGTAAAGATTGCTCGTGTATGAATAATATCCAAAATGTTAATAGTAAAATGTGTTTTTCGTGTGTGTGTAAACAAGTCAGTCACAAATATTAACTTATAAATACCAATCCCCCTCAGGTATAAAGCATGATGGAACCATGTGTGACACCTGTCGCCAACAGCCAATCATCGGCATTCGCTGGAAATGTGCAGAGTGCACCAATTACGACCTCTGCACAACCTGTTACCATGGAGACAAGCATCATTTAAGACACCGGTTCTACAGGATCACCACTCCGGGCAGTGAAAGGTTTGTTAACTGGGCAACATATGGTCATTGTGTGAAACCCTACACCTAATCACTGATAAAGTAGCTGGACGGAAACAAAGGAATCCCTGCGTTCATTTGTTGGCTGGTTGGTCATTTTAGACATGTCGTTTCACTTTGTTACCTTATGTGAGTCTGTGATATCTGAGAAGCCTTTTGCTCCAACGACATAGGAGATGGGCAAATGCTATCTGTGTGCTCCCAGCCTTTAGTTGCCAAGCAACCGCTCAGTCTTATTTTAAAATCATCCAACCACATCTTTAAATACATAAATGTTGCATTGCAATGATATTCTGTAGGTTGTTTGTGTTTTATTTATGCCTCTTTCAAGCTTCTGTGCAACCATCCTGTGGTTATTTTCTTAAAGCTTAAAGCTCTTTCATTAAACAGTTCCACCAAATGGACGTAAAAAAAAATCAAAAATACCGAACGGTTCTACCTCTGGAGCCAGCCACGTTCTGCACAGATGTGAGCCCACAGAGATAAAGTGAGCGTTGCAGAACTCCACTGTGTTGAAGTGGAGCACAACGCATTAAAATGTGCGATGGACGTCTGCCTCAAAATCATTTTCAAAACACAACAAATTAACTAGTTTAGCTATTCTTTTTGTAGTTAACTATTTTTAAGCTAAATGTAAAGTTGCTGTGCATCGTTATTTATCTTCCCTCTGCAATAAATCTTTTTGTTGTTTAATTCTGTATCTAAGTGGTCGTGCAGATTATGTCATCCCTTCATAATATTAAGCCACATGTCTGCTTACCTTTTCACATGTTGACTGTTTTGTTACTAGCTTGCTTTATGGCACAAAGGCACATCAGGGGTGGGTTGGTTTAGAACCCGTTTGCACCAAATTGCACCAAGGTGGCCAGAAGGCGTCTATGTACTGACTTGAAGTGTTTTTCGAAAGTACTTTTAGTATATGCCATTTGTTTTTCTTACTGAACTTCCCAGACTACACACGGGTAGTAAATAATAATAATATAGTAATTTAAAGCATTTTGATAATGTAAATATTTTTATGATGTAAGATGCAATCATTTTACAATATGATGACAATATTATATGCAGTACTTAAGACTGTAAGTTGATAAAACCATCACTGTTTACTGTTTTTTGGCCTTTTTTTTCTTGGTCAGTCTTGAGATAGGTACATCAAAACTGTAGTTGTGTCCACAGACTACATGCAGGAAGCAGATGGTCCTCTCCACTGTGTAAAAACAGAAAGAAAAAAATAATTAAATGCCTAAAAAGAAGCATACTATTTGCATTTAAAACATAAATTTCCAACAAAGAAATATTTGCATGAAGCACAATGTCTGCAGCTGGTACCCTTTGTGTCATGTGGGTTTTACTAAATAAGAAAGCATTATTGAATTTTTACATTTTCTCAGGTTAAGGTTAAACATCCCAGGAAGCAATATTAAATTTATGTTTGCATTGAGGTTGAAACATTATAATAGTGGCAAACCAAGGAAGGGAATATCCTGCTAAAGAGAACTACTCTTATTTGCATCCAATTAAACAACTTCTGAAATATATGGATATTTGGAAACGGATTTTGTGCTGCTGTGAAATTTGGACAAAAACTGCAAAAAGCTATCAAGCTATTATTACTTATTATTATATCTTATTCCTTATTACTGTTTTACATCTAATCAGCTAAAGGCATACGAACAATAAACTTAAAACATTTGCTTTCAGTGTGTTCAAACATGTAATTTCATACAAGTAAAAGTTAATGCAAGACCAAATTTAAGCATTTACTAAGAGCTAACCGGCTAACTTATAAACATCTTAGGAAAGGTTTAGGGAAGTTTAATGTCACCAAAACTTTATTTAAAATTATTCTTAAATGTTGTCTATCTACATATTTCAGAGTGGATRTAAAGGCTTGCACATTTTGGGAAAAGACTGATGATCAAACTGATAGAGAATTTATGTTGCTGCTTTCTTTTTTTCTTTTTAAATAAAGAATAATCAAAAAAGATTAACAAACAAATTTGCAGTGTATCATTTGGGTCTTTACATGTTTTTGCTCACTCATTAAACTGTATAACTAGTGTTTGGTTATAGATTTTCATGCATCATTAGTTCTATAATAGTTCTCTGTACTTAATTTTTTTTTTTTTTTTCAGGTAAACATAATTTAGTCACTTAAAGCAAAAGGCCTAACAACTGACAGCCTTTTTTTAACGGACTATATCTTAGTTTCCCCTGAGACAGACATGTGTAATGCACAATGGATGCTGGACGTATCCTCAGCTCACTCTGCTCCTGCAGCTTGATGGGATSTTCAGTTACTAGCAGCTGAAAAGAGATTGATTTGAGATTGTAAACCGTTTCCACTGGCTAGACTTAGTCCTGCTGCTGTGTCTGACATGGCTCACACTGTTGGCTCAAGTTTTGTTAGTCATTATTATAAATAGCTGTTATTGTTATTTCCTGTACTGTCAAAATGAGTTAGAAATATAAGTAAATTTACTCATGTCAATACAACCCCCTCAAAAAATGCATATCGAGTGTCACACAAGTAATTTAACTTGCAGTAATTTATTTTTCTAAATGTTTTATCTGTGCAGAGTACTTTTGGAGTCGCGTCGCAAATCCAAGAAAATCACAGCCAGAGGGATCTTTGCTGGTGGTCGGGTTGTGAGAGGAGTCGACTGGCAGTGGGAGGACCAGGATGGAGGCAATGGGAGGAGAGGGAAGGTAAGGCATCGTCAACCGGAGGAGAGCTACGATGGCTGTGTTCATGCTACAGGCAAAAGTTAACCAAATCCATATTTTTTGTTTGTTTTGTTTTGTTTCCATATGGCAAGACATGGCAAGATCAAGTGTAAACACTGGATGACACAAAGATCTCAAAATAATTGAGTCCAATTCATTTTATTTATACTGTATAGCGCCAAGTCACAACAAACATCGTCTCAGGGCACTGTACACAAAAAACTATAAATCTAAAAAAGCCAGCAGATTGTGTTGAATCGTGTTGGTTCTGATTGCACAGCAACAGAATTGAGCCACACGTGATTATGTGTAGCATCCGTATTTACTTTTGTAAACAGTGTGCGGCGTGTGACATCAAATCTCCCCTTTACGCATGTGGGTTGCTTCAGGGCAGTGAACTGTTGACACTGTGGTCTGATGTAGGTTAAATTACAATGTTATTGGCCATGCAAACAAATTGGATCTGAACAAAATAAAAAAAATAAAAAACGGAATTCAACATTGACTTTCAATGTGTAACATTATTATTTTAATTTTTTTTTGTATTGAGTTTTGTTAACAATAACAGTTATTGCATGTACTTTCCTGATTTAGCAATTTTCACAGTGTTTTTTTTTTCATACCAACAGAAACCATAGGCAGTAAAGCTGGGCGGTATACCCGTTTGTACCGAAAACCGTTTTTATTTTTGTTATTATAGGAATTTTCTGAATACCCGTGTACCGATTTAAATAGCCTGGACATGTTCGGAACCGTCATGCCTGCCAGTAAACTGTTTCATGAGGGGATGCTTTTTCCCTGCAGCACCGCTGAACGTGCATGCAGGAACTAGCAGCACACAGGGCTAGCTAGAGTCATTGTGGGAGCAGCCTGGCAGCAGCTGGAGACTTCGTCACATTGGCTGACAAAAAAAAACAAAAACCAAAATATCTCCCAAACAAAAAAAATTCCCCTCGTTTTATATCAAAAGTGAGCGTTTGTTGTGTTAACATTTCTATTAAAAATAGAATTAAAATAGTAGTTGGAAATTAGGTTGTTTCTTTATTTTTTATTACTTTTTACTGTATTTTATATATGGTTATATGAGCCTTTGATGGGGGGGCTCAGTGAGCATTTTCCTAAACAGACGTGAGGAAAAAGCAAACCTCCACCCGAGGATATATTTCAATTGAATTCTGCAACAGCTCCAGCCAAAACAGGAAGGGCACTGCCTGACGCAACAGGCTTGTTTATTAGACACAGCAAGCAAAACTAACACAAACTGACCACAGTCCTTTTAATGCATCAGTATATTTGTTGTCATTATGTTGAAATAATTCAGATAGTATCAGTTTTTAGTGGTTTTAATGTAGAAAAAGTATTTGTGAATTCTAGTTTTAGGTTTGTACAACCAAATGTAGCAAAGGGAATATACTGTATATTCAATAACAGTTATTGAAAAAAGAAATTAGTTATTTCTCAGTAAGCTTTTTGCTCGTTTGTGTCAGGCAATGTTTCATTTCCTTTTATCATTAGCAGTGAACTACCAACCACTTACAGTTTTYAGTTCATTTTTATTGTGTGACCTCAGTTCCAAGTAATTTTACCCTTTTGCGCTCATTTCTGTTTATATTTGGGCTACAAAAAGGCTTCCTAACAGCAGGTTATTCCAATTTAATGTTTGTTTCTTCTGCATCATTAGAACATATTCACTGTGTAAAAGGTTTATATTTGTTTATGTCAGTATCTTTACTATGTCTACTTTAAAGTGTTTCAGTTATAGTCTCATGTGGACCTTGGAGTAGTCGATTTAAGTGCCCCTTTAAGCGATGTTAAACTTTATTTTGTAGTGTTATTTAATGACATATCTCATTATTGTTTTATGATGCTGTAAGCAATGTACTCTGTTGAAAATCACCATTACATGCCCTGCAGCTTAGATGTCCTGTTAGGTCAGCTTGAATGGTTTCTCCCGGATCCCATTAATCAGTTAGCTCTGAGAGTGACCTGAAAATAATTGAAGTTGGATTTTTTTTATATACTGTATATACTTAAGGAACACCCTTTAATTTGATAATCAATTTAGTCCAGAATCACTTTTCTTTTGACGCTGATATTATTAAAGCAATTTTCAGCTTGTGTTAAAGCGGGGGAAAGCTCACTTTGCACTGTTGTACAAGTTTGAAAGAAAATATAAAAAAATGTAACTTGTCTTGTCAGATGACTAAAAGCTATATAGTGTGTCCTATGTGAGTCAGTACTGCCCAGTTCAGTTCAATATTAGTTTCCGTTTTCAAGGCATCCAGTGACAAAAAGGTTTTCAGGGGTGTCAGTTAAGGGTGGGCACCTCAAAATGAGCTTTTCTTCATTTTTTTTCTTTAGCTGAAAAAAATGTAAAAACTAGAGTTAAACAAAATCAAATCTAGTGCCATTGTCATTATATGCCATGCGATGACAAAGTCTTTGTGTAGGGCACAATATCACTGGCAGGCACGCCTGTGAGCCCAATGGTGGAAGGCAGCGCAGAGCAGCTAATGCTAACCCAAACCCTATGAACTTGCTTAATCACCTGAAACACTGACATAAACTGGTGAAAAGCCAGAAAATGCTGACTAAGGCCACAATCGTTATTGGCTAAATGTGACAATTAATCATCAGAAATCATGTAAATATTGCCAAACGCTGGGAAAAACACACAACTTTACTGCAATGTGTTTCTRCTACAGGAAGTTACGGTAGCTCCACAACAATTTTCTGTCACCCTGTACGTCAGACCTCTTTGTTTTTGCGTACTTGAATAAAACTGGAAATATGCTAGTTTCAAAGCGCCCTGAACATTTCTCCTTTGATTCGTCTTGCTTTGMAGGTGACAGAGATCCAGGACTGGAGTGCGGCCAGCCCTCACAGCGCCGCCTACGTACTGTGGGACAACGGGGCAAAGAACCTGTACAGAGTTGGCTTTGAGGGAATGGTGAGGACAAACTCCAGTCATGCTCACTTCCTCTGCCCACACAGACAGAATCTCCTAAAAGAACAGCTGTAAGGTGGCTTTTGTGTCGACCGTAGCGATGGGGCTCTTTCTTTGACTGCCGGGCTTTTTGTGAGAGTCGCGCAGCCAGCATGTGTAGCAAACCTTTGTGCAGGCAGCTGGAAGGAGACAATATCTGCATGAGAAAGGCAATCTGTTCCTTCTGCTTTTAAGGGGGAGCAAGTGAACACGAAGGTCAACCTTCTGGCTGTTGTGGGCACCACGACACGCGTCCCAAATGGAAATTGTTCACCTCATTGGTTGAGATCGCATTTCCTTTTTGTGAAAGTAGCCAATCAGATTTATTGGTCGCATAATAGACTTGCTCTTTTTGTTATTCTAAAAAGTAAATAAAAGGGAGGTAGGTGGCRTCTGTCTCTTGTGTAAATCAGGATTCAGACCCCTAATCTTGACTTTTACATTTAATTTTATTTTACGAAGACTGCAAAAAAATACATATTTAACAAACAGTTAAAATGTAGTAAGGAGAGTCAAATTCTGTAATGCTCACTTTGTTGTCAGTGTACAATGTGGATATGATATTTGTGACCCATCATATCAAAATCAGGATTAAGTCAAATTTGGTCAAAATGACCTAAACACATTTTCAGATTCCTGGCTTTAAAAGCTACATTTTGATACCTGGATCATTCTGATGATATAACAGAACCAGAGATATGCCTTAATTTGTCTTGTTGGTTACGGTAATTTACAGCAAGTAAAATAAGTATTGAACACGTCACCATTTTTCTCAGTAAATATAATACTAGAGGTGCTAATGACATGAAATTTTCACCAGATGTTGGTAACAACC
>NW_013952408.1:694864-702530 GCF_001266775.1 Austrofundulus limnaeus | reverse complement strand
GGTTGTTACCAACATCTGGTGAAAATTTCATGTCATTAGCACCTCTAGTAATATATTTACTGAGAAAAATGGTGACGTGTTCAATACTTATTTTACCTGCTGTAAATATTTGGTCTGAATCCTAATTTTATGTAATTTTTATGAGGAATTGTTCATTTCATTGTGAAGAGGAAATCTCAAATAGTATTTGAATATTGACGTTTTCCAGCTGGAAAGAAACAAAAACGTATAGCTCACAGGGAAAAATCTAAAAATAAAAAGGCGTTTTTCCTCAAAATCAAGTTTTTTGTTGCTGCTGTTCAAAAAAGTGCTTCAATTTTTTTTTATTTCACACAGCTCATTCAAATGAAGCATTGATAAGGTATTTATTTGTTATTTTGACAAAATGTAAATTTTGTCTTTTAATCAAAAAGTTATATTTGCCTATTTCTCCATATACCACTTTTAGACTTAATCCTCGTTTCAGTGGGTCACATATTTGATTTTAAACATTATTCATTTAGACTTGTAGTCAGTACTTGGGTGTTTCATCAGTTCATAGACATTTGCTTCACCTTGTAATCATTTTTTGCCCTCTAACTTCACCACAAAGCCTCCAYGTCTTAGTCATCACAAATGATCCAAGTATTCTCCTAGTATCATTGCCCTGCCTTGTCCGTAGGGCACTGATATTGTTTGCATATGCMGCGCTCATACCAGAGTAGCTGAAGTGTGTAAATTCTCACTTCCATTATTCATGAACACGCCACTTTAATAGAATTACCTTGTGTAATCATCTAACATCCCCCACCCTCCCTGTTTTTAAATACTTCTCAGTCTGACCTGAAATGTGTCCAGGATGCCAAAGGAGGCTCATTTTACAGAGACCACTGTCCTGTTTTAGGTAAGTAAGCCAGTGATGTGTGTCTATCGTCACTATTGCACCAATTCTCTCACCTCTTGTTCTGGCGCAGTGAATTCAAGGGCATTAGGGGAATTTTTGCTTTCAGTTACACGTTTTCTACCACTAGATGTCAGCACCATATAATCACTTGGTCACCAAAATGTGAGACCTACTCAGGTTTAGTATTCTGGGGATTTCAGAAAAAAAATCATTCATTTCATGATTATTATGGATAGTATGAGGTTTAATGTTTTCTCTGTATGCAGTAGTAATGCAGTACATCAAATGTCACTCTGCCGTTCTGTTTAAGGTCACAAACTCTACAGTTCTCTGTGCAAACTGCTTTACGACGCAGCTCTTTTATCGATAAATCTTAAGTTACCTTTATCTCCCAGGTGAGCAGAATGGCAACAGAAATCCTGGTGGTCTTCAAATAGGCGACCTGGTCAACATTGATCTGGATCTTGAGATTGTTCAGTCCCTTCAGCACGGCCATGGGGGGTGGACTGACGGCATGTTCGAGACCCTCACCACCACAGGCACAGTGTGTGGCATCGATGAGGACCATGAYATTGTGGTTCAGTACCCCAGTGGGAACAGGTAAGCACAGGCGGACTTAGATCTGCTTGAATCTGCTGACTCCAGCTAATACATGTGCATCATGCTGTAACACCATACATGCATGCATGCATTGACCTTTATGGATCCACCTTCACTTAAAATTGTTCTCTGGAATTAACCTGAAGATTAAACTAAAATTCATGAAGTTTAAGAGATGATACTGTGAAATAATTTGTAATGACATTTATATTTAAAGTGGATAATTATAAAATAAAGATTTTATAGTTGTTAACAGGAGTCTGAAAATTTAAATTACTAATGTACATAAAAAATATACATATAGTTGTATGGTCTGAATGGATTACAATTAGTGTCACTTCTCATAACCCTGTTTTATTATAATAAACTCCGTCTCCCTTTTGATCTGTGAGTGACCGTGTCTTTGCTGCAAATACTGTCTCCACAGATGGACGTTCAACCCAGCAGTGCTGACAAAGGCTAATGTAGTGCGCAGCGGTGAAGTTGCAGCCGGTGCAGAAGGGGGAAGTTCCCAGTTTCACGTGGGAGACTTGGTTCAAATCTGCTACGACATCGACCGCATCAAACTGCTGCAACGAGGCCACGGAGAGTGGGCTGAAGCAATGCTGCCCGTAAGCTTCAGAAATGTTCAYGCAGAAGGACAAATCCTGTTAGATTTTGTGCAAGTGACAAAATTATAGGAGTTTTTTACGACTAAATAACGCGAGGTGACATAATCTCTCTCGTAAATTTATTTTTATTAATATTTTTYACAGCTCAGTTTGACTGTTTTTATAATATGAGGTTTATTCACTGTTTGCCCTGATTTGCCACATGTTTTGTAAAACCCATCTTCGTAAGTATGCCACTTGTCCTTTTCAAACGGTCTCCTCTCAGGAGCTACTGAGCCGTAAAACCCCGAGATGGGTTGTAGCTTTGATCACTAACCACGGCTGTTTGTCGCCCGCTGCTTCTCCTTTTGCAGCAGTCCCGGTTATTGATGACATCCTTGAGGACAACCCGACTCGGCTCAATAGAATCAGAGTGCAGCTCTCCCATATAGCCAGGATCGGGATGGTATAATTCATAATTGGACGATTATACCCCATCCTCGGTGTACTGCTTGTATAGATGAGGAATAGCGTATCACAAAGATGCTTGTCCTTTTATTTTCATCGTCTTCTTGTGTCCATATAATGATGAGAACGCAGTTTGATGTTTAAATATGTCATTATTTTTTTCTGCTGTGTTGTCTACTAACAGACTCGTGTTACACACAGCTTTCATAAATAGCCATAAGTCGACAACCTTCAAATACTAATGAGTTTGTCACAACATTTCTAAACAGACCCTGGGCAAGGTAGGCCGCGTGCAGCAGATCTACTCTGACAGTGACCTGAAGGTTGAGGTGTGTGGGACTTCCTGGACGTACAACCCTGCTGCTGTCACAAAGATAGCTCCGTCTGGCTCTGCTGTCAGCAATGCCTCTGGAGGTACTTGTGAACAAGCTTCACGGACGCTCTGAGAGTATCATATTAGCTTTTTGTCCTCACTGCTCCCCCCCTTTTTTTTGGCACCTACATAAAATCAATCTCTGTTTCCTCATGTTTTCCCAGAGCGTTTGTCTCAGTTATTGAAGAAGCTTTTTGAGACACAAGAGTCCGGGGACATCAACGAGGAGCTGGTCAAAGCCGCAGCCAACGGAGACCTAGCCAAAGTGGAGGACATTCTTAAGAGGCCTGACGTGGATGTGAGTGCTGCAGCCTGTTTTATTTCTTTTTTGTTTAAGCATCTAATGGATTTTTAATGCACTTTTTGCTGAAGACCAAATCACGTTATCATTAAACATGCCTATTAGATTGTGATTATATTTATGATTGGGGCTGAAACACTGCTGGCTGCTCTCTGCTTTCTCAGTCTATCTGAAAGGTTGACTTTCTCCCAGGATAGGGCGATGAGATCCTCCCACCCATGCTTCTCTCTCTTAATCTGAAAAACATTAAGGCTGGCCCAGAGGAGGCACCAATGAGCTCTGGTGTGCAATGCAGCACAGACCCTGATCCACTCTCAGTTACACATGGGAGAACTACAAATCCCATATAGTTGCAGATAATGTTTTGATGCAGGCCATAGGCCATGGAAAACACTTCTTTGCCACTAGAAAGAAACTCTGTGCCTCTTAGAGATTATTAAAAATCCTTACGTAAAGTCTGCAACACTGTCTTCAGTCAGAGCAGGAAAGTGAATGAGCGTGTGTGTCATTGGTGAATGCTGGCCAGATGCCCTGTTGGCTTTCAGTGGAATTATTTGCTTAAAGCTGAGCACACTGAGTCTGGCCAAGTGATCCGGCTGCCAGGACAAGAGATGTCTCGAGACTCCCAAAGGAGTCCACATTAATATTGATGCTTTCAGTTTTTGCAGTGCTGCAGTTGGTGATGAAAGATGCACACTCAGTTGTGCAGGTCCAGCACATGCAAACACACTTATAAACCTCTCCATCTGCATCCTACCTCTTATAGATCTACATCAAACCTTCGTATTAAACGCACTCCTGTTTTCGTGGTTCTCGATGTGATTTCAGGTAAACGGTCAATGTGCTGGACACACTGCTATGCAGGCAGCCAGTCAGAACGGTCACGTGGATGTTTTAAAGCTGCTGCTTAAACACAGCGTGGACCTAGAGGCTGAGGTTAGTAGAATATATAATAAAAAAATAAAATAAAAAAAAATCATTGACCCTGTCTGGGCAAACAAATGCAGCCTAAATCTTTGAATCAAAGCTGATGTGCATTTTTCTTTAGGACAAAGATGGAGACCGTGCAGTGCACCATGCAGCKTTTGGTGATGAAGGTTCTGTCATTGAGGTGCTGCATAGGGGTGGTGCTGACCTGAATGCCAGAAACAAGCGAAGGCAAACTCCATTGCACATAGCAGTCAACAAGGGCCATCTACAGGTGGTTAAAACCTTGCTGGACTTTGGCTGCCACCCCAGTCTTCAGGTATTTATCTCTCTTGCTCTTGTTGTTGTTTTTTGCAAGGTTTGGCATCATTTTCTAACAGCGCAGCAGCGATTAAAAAACATGGTTCACACATTGGTAAATAACATGAGATTTCCTTTCAGGATTCAGAGGGAGACACACCTCTGCACGATGCTATTAGCAAGAAGAGAGATGACATGTTGTCAGTGCTGCTGGAGGCCGGTGCAGACGTCACGATCACAAACAACAACGGCTTCAACGCCTTGCATCATGCTGCCCTGCGAGGAAACCCCAGGTATGTGACACTGCGCCGCTTCTAATAGCTGTCACACATTTAGTTATTCTGAGTAATCAGGTCATGTTTAAGTCGACTCTCAGGAGGCTGTAATGCTACCAGAATGGTCATAATAAAGCCCGGTTTTGTAAAAAAAATCTTAAAATGAATAAAAACATTTTCTTATTCTCGATGATTTCATAACTGGTGGTTATGAAGGAAAATTAATCCTACGCTGTTTTGGTTCTAACTTGAGGGTATTTTATTATATTTAACCATGATAATTTATTAATGTATCATTCAATGAACATGATTTGTGGCACAAACATTAAAATCACATCCYCGCAATAAAGGAATCAAGCTTTGTACAAACCTATAAGGGACATTTCTAACCAACAGAGTTGATGCTGTGAGAGGAGCTGAAGGCTTGGCAGATTTGCTAATTTGTTATTTAATCATCCTCTTTTGGATTGAAAGATGTGGGCTTACCACAAATGATGTTTAAACTAGGAGATACTCTAGCCTTAGTTTCTGATGTAAGCAGATTTTGATAATTTGGCTGCTGACCTTGTTGAGCCTGTGCTGTTTGCTGAAAAGGTCAGTTTTGGGTCCTGTTTTTTTCAGACATGTTATGTAATTAACCAAAAACTTCAGGCAGAAATTTCCTCTACAAATTGCACTGAAGTTTTAAAAGTTGCTCCATAGTTTGCTTCCTTGCTGAAGACGTTTTGTTTGTTACCTCATTTGATTTAATTTAAGTTGTTTTTTTAAGACGGTCTCTATCTATTCAACAGATGGTAGTGTCTTTTAAGCTGACATTAGAGTTGTTAATAGCYTTTAAAGTTAATTTGTTGTTTCCTTTTACTGTTGTCATACGGCTTGAGATTGCTGGTCTGCACAACAGCGTTTTGTCTTGTTCCGGAGCCAGTTGTTTCTGGTCAGTGGGTTTTTGTTCCACTCTGTTTTTAACTTGTGACACAAACAGGAACATGTAAAGATTGCCAAAAGAGGAAACTGTCGGATTGACTACTCAAGGTAAAGTCACACACTTGATAAGTTAAAAGAGTTAAAGTATTTTAAAGACATCTGTATTTAGTAGAAAAGGTTACAGCTGACAATGTTAGGGGTGTCTCAATACAACTTTTCACTTTCGATACAATACTGATGTTGCAGCTTTGAGTATTGGCTGACAATGAGATTCACCTGATATGATATCAGTACGAATCATACACTTCACCTATTTTGAAAATCTCCAAGTCAAACAGTGAACAATAGTAGGTTTGAGAAAAACAGACCCATTTATTATTAACCAATGGAAACATAAGAATGTTATACAGTACTTTTAAAGTGTGAAATTACAATTGAAAGCCACTGCAGTTATTTATTTATTTTTTTTACTTTCACTGCCATCCTGGTGCTGCTATATGGTGGCAACAACTGAAGGCGGGGACAAAACAAAATCCCACAATATTTTCCAATGTCCAACTGTTCAAAGTTGAGTCCACAGCTCCAATTTTACTGACTTTGCCCAAAACAATGTGATCATTGCTCTTAGTCTTCACTTAAACAAGAGTGTAAACAAACTAAAATCACTCTAATAACAAGAGCAATGAACAAATAGTAATAATTAGTCATTTATTTAAATCGATGGCTACCATTCTTACTGCTGCATCTCCGCTTTCTGCAGTCCGAGCATGATGTGGAGATTAGCCTCTTGCTCTCAACACTCGCGCAGGGAGCACAGAGGAACTTAGCTGTTGTTGCTGCCAGGGTGGGGAGTTGAGCTTGGTTGTYTTTCCAATATAAAACTTCCACGGTTCTGTGCTACCACCAAAAACTTGTGCATGACACATTTTGCACTTAGCTGCAACGTTGTTTTTGGACTTTAATGAAGAGTGCTGCCGACATCACTCCTACACCTTGCTACTTTGTTAGCACAGAGTATTGTGATCGCATGCATGCTGGATCCAAGTGCTACTGGATAGAAATGCTGCAGGGGTCTACTAGAATGGACAGCTTGTATCTGAGTTTGTGTATCGGAGATTATCGATGCAGGCCGATATGATCCGATATCAGTATCAGATCAGGACACCCCAAGTCAATGTGTTTTTTGCTGTAGGTGTTTATTTGTTTGGGCATCTGCTTGTTTATCACAGACTAAAAGTCAATCTACTATTTCTGGACCCCACCCCACCCCCCTCCCCCTTTAACATAAGGACAAGTGGAATTAAGGTCAGGGGACAGTGGGTCACCTGTCACAAGCCAGGACAGATCCAACCCTCCACATCTGGTACACTGCAGAATAACTCATCCAGAGCTTGTATAGCTTTGGAAGAGGTTTCAACTGCATCCATCAGTTTGTTAAAACCACTTTAGACATTAATAATTACTATGTTAACACAAAGAACTTGTCAAAGCTGAAATGCGTTAATTTATTATCCACGCTAATGTTGAAGTTTCAGATACAAATAGCAATCTGATCCCTTGAAATAAATGATTCCAGATTTTGAGATCTGAGTCTATGAATAAATATCTGTCATCAGACGAGGTTAATTTAACGGTTTAAATTTATATAAAAATTTATATTATAAAATTAGAATACTCACTTAAGATATTTTGATCTAAAAGAAAATAAGTAAATTGCAATTCTTCTGCAGTGCTGATAATTGCACAGCTTTGGAACAAAATGAACCAAACAAGTAAACATACTTAAGGAATGTTGCCGAATAGCAGAATTGCGGGGGAGAAGTCATTTGCATTGTAGATATTTGAAAGCAAAGGGTGCATAATTTGTATGTGTAAACTAGATTTTAGAATATACAGTAGAAAGCAGGCATACTGTAGGATTCATTGATTTACAGGCAAAAAGTGCTGGAGTACAGCATTTTCTGTATCGGGGCCTCGTGTGTGTGTGTGTGTGTGTGTGTGTGTGTGTGTGTGTGTGTGTGTGTG
>NW_013952408.1:685860-694854 GCF_001266775.1 Austrofundulus limnaeus | reverse complement strand
TGTGTGTGTGTGTGTGTGTGTGTGTGTGTGTGTGTGTGTGTGTGTGTGTGTGTGTGTGTTGCCTGCCTCAGTCCACTTTCTGTCCCCTTGCCTTCAGAGAAACAAAGATATATGTCCCTATCTCCAGTATTCCCATTTACTTTTATTTCACGCTCGAGCTCCTGCAATATTAGGGAGAGAGTCCAAAAGTCTTAAAGCCCTCGAAAATCTCTCCCCAGGTTCAAGTGAAAGTTGCTCGTCCAGTGTGTTTAGTCAAGGGACAGTTGTTTTGATTGAGTGCTTTGAGAAAWTTTTTTCCATAGAATCATATTTCTGTCCATAAGAAGTGCTTGGACTTAGATGTTTATCAAAGACCACCACTTGTGGTCCATTGGGATAAAGACAGACAGTATACCTGTGGTAACTTTTAGAATTGGATTTGCTTTTTTTTTGTGTGTGTAGATTAAGTCCTTGAGTGCAGATTGTTCTGGCATACATGGTCTGAAAAACTTAAATATACTGCTTCTAGGTGTTACAAACAGCACATCTGTTTGAAAACAGGGAAAGGGATAACTTTCTGTTTGTGTTCTTCTACACTAAAAATTGTAAGTTATCAGTATCAAATTCTGCTTCTTGGGTTTAAGTAGAGAATCATCAGAGCCCCTGGTGTGTGTGTAATTTGCCTGGCTGTTTTAAGAGAGTGGGTTGTTCTTAGAGCAGTGGAAACAAGATTGAGGAGGATTCATTGAAGGAGAGCTGTGGGTGACGGATGAATTTTTCAACGTGGAGTCCCAGGTACTGAAACAAATCAACCCTTCCTACAGGAAAATGGCAACATTGGTGGACTTTAGCTTGTTAATTACACACACACACACTACTGTGGYATAAAAATACATTTTATTATAAGTTAGGCCAGGTTGTTGGATTGTAACTGCTGATATGACCAGCAATAACTTGTTTGGGTAAAGATTTTCTTGAAGATCTGCATCGTGTGCTCACCAGGGCTCCAGCCTGTAAGGGGAATTTGTAACATTTCTGTGTCTATCCCTCGGGCTGCTGGAAGCCAGTAGCTGCTAGAGTACTGTAAACAATATGATTAATAGCGCACGATTCCTAAATGGGCTCTAAACAAGCCTTGCAGCGGCTGTCTGTACTCTTTTACATGTCACCTTCTTGTAATATTTGCCCTCCCTCCCTTTCAGCTTTCTTTGCGGCTTCCTTTCACTCAAGCCATTGTAATTGCACCACATGGGGAGATGAGGGAATCTGCAGACATTCACAATTCTCTGAAATGCAGATGTGTTTTCCAAATGTAGTGTCACTACTAATTGCCTGCAGCATAATGGTCATATTGTAAAAAGGATCGAAAACAGTGTGGTGTGCACACAGAGGCACAAGACATTTGGCACAAGTGACTTTTGTAATTCTAAAGGTTTGGTGCAGTGTATTTTTTTTCAAGGGTGACTTTGATTGATTTTTTTTTCTTTTTTCCTAGTTCATTCTTGTCTAACAATTTGTAACCATTGTAATTTTGTACATCAGCACATGCTATATAAAACAATGATATAGTTATAGTCTATATAGAAAAGRGTCATATGCCACATCCATAGATCAGATAGAATAATTCAAACAAATCAAACACATTTTTTATGTATTTATAAATATTTTTGAGATAGTTATTTGTCAGATTAAGAAGGATAAGTACTTACAAAAGGTTATCAAAAATACATTTTGAAGGAAGGAAGTTTTAGTTTGATCTCGCTGCCTCCATCAATCACAGCAAGAGGCTGGGAAACTAGCGTCTGCATTTTCTTTAACTTGTGCCGTCATCTTCAGCCTTTGTGAAGTCATCTGGGCTTTTATCTTTGCAAACACCACCGCAGAGGGTTGATGTTCTGCTATATTGTTTTGTTTTGTAGGTTTTTTTTTTTCATTCAAACCTTTTACTTTGCTGAGCAATGTCACTTTTTTTCTTGTTTATTCTTGTCTGCTGTGTAACTGTTTGCTAACATCCAATAACAGTTGTTCCAATAAGTGTCTTAGCAGGACAGCCCACATTCTCACACTTACACATGAGTGCAGCATTTCAGAAACAGTGCCAGCTGCATGTCTGCCCTCTGTTAAAAAAAAACTTGATAATCGTTTTGTCAGAATATTAATCCCTCTACAAGCAGAGAATCAACACTCAGTCAGAAAAGGGGACAATACAACAGTTATGAAGCTGAGATTGGTTTCTTTATTAGTTAAAAAGAGAGAAAACATGTAACAGTAATAGTCATCACTTAACAGTCAAGATGTTGTAGAGAGACAGTCATACACAAATTGTTATCGAAAATCTCCTAGTTGTTGTTTCAGTGTCGAAGGTGTCAAAACTGGCTCCTGGAGTCATCAAAGCATAGCTACAGCTGGTTGAAGGGGACCAAATCCATTCAAGAGGTGATTTGGTTCCATTTTACCAGCTTTAGCAAAGCATTGTTTCACCGTTTTGGAGTTAGACATCATAGCTGTTGATATAAAAGGTCTAGAGAGTTATTTTACCAAACGTTTAGATCAACATTGAAATGTCATGTTGTTCTCAAATATCTGTTAACTTGCATTATTATTCAAACTCCTACAACTACTTGGAGTAGACAGTGATACGTGTTCTTTATCGTACTCTGTCCCTTTACCACTTTTACCCNCCCCCCCCCCCCAACACTGGTATATTTAGCACTTTTAGTCCATTTACCACTGCAGCAATAACTATCAGATACAGGTGATCAACCTTTTCTGCCTCCCATACAGTCTATTTATCTTCCTTGGTATCTTTCTAAGGTTTATGCTCGCCCCTCTCAGAGTGAGAAAAATTGTTCCCTGAGAAAAGGATCATAATAATCTGTGGCAGTGCACTTGAGTCAAATGTCCTGGAGTCATGAAGCAATTACTGCCTCTGACAGATGGGCCCTGCTGCAGGCACGCTGCTGCTGTTCCGGTCACTGAGACGGCCAACAGACAAATGCCGAGGCGTAACTACATGCACAAGTTCTTTGACTCATGTTCTTACTGCAGCACTCAGGGGTGTCAAGTCACAACATTAATTTAAACAYGTCTTTTAAGTCCTTGAGACTGATTTGCAATGTAAAGTGTTCTGTTTGTACAGAGACACGAAGTACAGTATTTTATGTCTCTTTTAGGACTACTGTAGTATAAATCTTATGTTTTCTGTCAATCATTATGATACCAAAATAATCTTAAATGTTCACGAGCATTCACAAGAAGAAATTTTTACAAGCTTTTATGATAATAAKCGAAGTCATATTGTATTAGGTTGTAAAATTAGTAAACATTTTTACTATTTAGAGAAATGTTAAACATCTGCAGCATTTTAGCCTCAAAAACTGCTATATTTTATTTATTTGCGGCCATATGTTTAAATGAGGTTAACACTCATTTGCTTGTGCTGGCTTTCAAAAATGTATTATGCTACTTATTAAATTGTTGTGTTAAGTAAGAATAATTTTTCGTAATTATTTTTGATTGTCCTTTTGACATTTTTTTATAAGAGGTCTATGAAACATTGTCAGCTGCTATATTTATTGACTTTTTTTTAGCCAAAGCACGAATGAGATTCTCAGAGTGGCCAGCGACAGCTGAGGGATATACAGCACTGCTTGTAGACAGAATGGAGGTCAGCATAAGGCCAATTTGATACGGCACACCAGACAAGTCTATTTGTAACATACACATGCACATTCATGCTTGTCACTTACACACACACTCACTCAGAGTCAGGTGGCCAGGCTACTCACCTCATTTAAGGGCCATAACAGGGCAAAAGCCAGAGGGACGACAAGCACTAAGCATTTGATAATGTCAGCATCTGCTGCGTTTGTCACTCAGACAGCGAGTCGTTGCTATTGAGGGCCTGGGTGAAACATGAGTACATGGCCACCAACCTGTGCACCTCTGATAAAGGGTGATATAAACTGAAGAGTTGTTTAAAAAGAAAAACAACTCATTTATGATCTTATCAATTAAGAAGTTTCTTTTTCCCATCTGGAGTTCTGCTACTTTCTCTTTGAGCTGCTCGTTTCCCAGTTGACTCATTACAAAGTAATTTGATTTCATTTGACAGCTGTTAGCAATCACATTCAGCAGTTGGGCTAATAAAATTTGCGACGTCTCACCTTTTAGATGGAGTTTTTTTTCCTCTGAAAATGATATTTTTTTTCTAAATATCGAATACAACTTCAAAACAAGTACAAAAATAAAAGAGCACCAAAGTGGGATTTATTTGATACAAACTGTTTATGACATAAATGTATGGAATTGTTGTTAGTCAGCTCAATAAATTGAATGTGGGTTGTGTTTCTGAACTTGGAAATTAGTTTTATTGCAGGGAAATGCAGTAAATTAGCCACACACTTGGCACATTAATCACTTCAGTATAAAATCCTTTTTATGCTGTTAGAGTATGAGCATTTCTTTTTTTATTATGCTGATATTGAATAAAAGATTTCTTGTTTCCCATTTAGCTAAATTCACTATTTATAATTTTATGTGTTGTATTTATATTGATTAGACACTCATTAGGGCATTATTTACATGACATATTTTGTTCCATGTCTTTTTTTAAACTTGAGACTAATTGCAGCGAGGGATCTTACTTTTATGATGCCTTTTAAAAGGTTTTATTAGAATGCAGGCCTGTGCTAAAATTGGTGCAGACCTTGTCTATGATCCAGGGCAAACGGGGGGTCAGAGTAGGTGAACGTGCTTGATATGAATAGCTCATCATGCAAAAGACTGCRTGATGAGCTTTTCATCGCCCCTCACTTCATTCCTCTTTGTACCTCTGCCTATATCTGTTGCCTTCATTTGTTCGAAGCAGTCAACAATTGGAATCAGCTGACAGGCCAGAGTTCATCCTGATCCTGCATTGTCACTTTTCTGATGGCCTAATCTGGCTGCCATGCAGTCCAGCAAAGCATTTGGCAAGCATAGCAAACGTGAACAAAAAGAGCAGGACTCAGAGGAAGGGAGGGGAGCATAGGGCAGCCGGGTTGATGTGGGGTGGGGGGTGGATAAGGGCACAGGCATTAAGGGAGAACAGTCACCACCTAAGATTGTTCACATGGAATCTATATCATACAACACAGCGGCATTAACGGCAGCCTCGGTACCATTTTTGTTCTGCTTCCTCAGCAACATCTAACTGCACACACTGTTTTTTTCTCATTTACAGCCGGCAACAATGAAGAGTTTTGTTCCAAGTCACCTTGGTTTATTTTCCTCTTTGAGCCACGTTTGAGCACTGGAAAAGATTATAGTATTAATAATTAGGAGCAGCTCCTGCGTACCACTCACTGCTCACTGAAGTTGGTGTTAAGTTGCAGCTGGCTGGATTTTAGGGGCTGTAATGCAGCAAAATCACCCAAGAATGAAAGGAGGCCTGGTTCAAATGGCGATGTCATAAGAAAACTGTCAGTAGTTGTAGGTGGCTAAAGCCATACTGCTGTCACATCAAGCCTAAAACATGATTACTACCATTTTATGCTAACTTACATAATTGCCCAATGAATTGTTGCCATATCTTGGATGAGAGATTTTTATTGGCTAAGTCAGCTAGTTTGAGAWAGCATTAAGTTCCCTACAGCGATAACTGCTGCAGTGAGACTGCCCAGAGACAGTATAGCTTATGTATGAGTCTTAGCACTCGTTCTCTTTTCCTCACTCTCTCTCACTTTTAACTTACTTGCTTTTTATTTTCCTCCTTCCCATTATAGCAGGCAAAACAGTGTGATAAAACACCAACATGTCTTCAAACAGAGCCGGTCAACATCATTTTTTTTCAGAACGTGGACTTTAACCTCACCAAGAATACATACTTCTTTACATTCCATAGCTATTATATGTTCATATGGGTACATAAAGAAGTATGTACACCAAGGAGGTGATCTTAGTTTTAAAATTTTCTCACCTTTTGTCAAGGTCAGGAAGTCAGGAACAGAACATTTTTCCTCGTCGTTCTCTCTCCCAAGTATGGTAGTCTGCACTGTAAGGTGACTTTGAGTGTAAATTCAGTTCAACACTCAAGGCTTTCCTTTGGTTGCCATGTAAGGCTGAGCAGCCCAGTCCCCCCGCCCCTGAACACAACAGAAACTTTGCAGTCCATACTATAGTCGACTGTCCCAGCAAACCCTGCTGTTGTCCTCCAGGCAACCAGGACTAACCAGGAGGCTCGGGGGACTAATACAACTCCTTTTTTAACAGCAGTTAGAATGTATTTTTCTGACTTTCCAAGAAAAAAAATTTGTCAAGTAGATTAATGGTTGGGGAAAAACAAAAGCAAAGAACGATGCGTTTTCTCCATGATTATTCAAAAGTCCATTTTGCAAGGTGCTTCCAGTCTTGTGTGGCATTCATTTGTTTCCCAGTAGCAGCGGTGCACCTATATCCTGAAGAGTCCCCCTGACATAGAAAATATTTTTGTTTCTCTCCTCCCCCTCCTGTTTGAATCTTTGCTATAATTACGTTGTTCTATTTTAGCCCCGGTTTCTATATCCTTTCGCCTGTCCTGCCCCTCTCATACGAAAATGTACAGATCTCACGCCTGTCTCTTCTCTCTCTCTCTCTCTCTCTCTCTCTCTCTCTCTCTCTCTCTCTCTCTCTCTCTCTCTCTCTCTCTCTCTCTCTCCCTCTCTCTCTCCCTCTCTCCCTTTCTCCCTTTCTCTCTCTCTCTCTTGTGTCAGCAACAGCCTCTGTGGCTTTCTGGAGTGCTTGCTGATGTTTGAAAATGAGGGTGATCTAAGTTAAACAGGAAGCTATTGTGAGCAGGATTTGGGCTTTTGGCATACAGGCAGGCCATAGGTCACATGAAGGCGCTAATGCCCACTCAGCACTTGTGGATTGGTCCTGGTCATACCCTCAAAACCTCCCCCACCCACCCCAATCCCTCCAACCAAACCACACTTCCATTGCCACTGTTATTGCACCCACCTCTGTCTTTTCTACTCTCACTTCTGAGACCATAGGTAACTGGTTTTATGCTTAAACAAAGTGGGCACTTTTTATGCTGATCAACCCTCACCAGTCTGGGTATCCTCTTAGTCTTAAAACTAGATGTTAGGCTCGTAGAGTATCTGGAACGGATCAGTACCGATTTGCATGGTGGTGAGAATTGTTCAGCGACTGTCTAATGAATCTTTGCCCCAGATCAGCACGTTCCACAAGTTGACACAGCCTCCAACCATGCTAAGCTGTCCAGCAAGTGGAATGGTAAGGTAATAAGAGTAAAACGGAGAAAAAAATGGATTATGGGGGGACCAGCTTAGCTGTAAAGTTTGGAGAACGGGTGGCAGGGAACGGAATTAAAAAAAAGGAAAAGTTGTGCAAGGTTTTAGCAGTGGAAGGTTTGAATAGTATAATGAGAGAATGCGTGAGTGGGGTGACAGTTGTTCGCAACACAAAGACAGGGTTGGGCAGGTGGATAAGCCTGGTCCTGAAGTTGTGATGTTCTGTTTAGGAAATGTCACAGTTGCTCGAGAGGGTGAGCACATAAGGGAGGGAGGCGGTGAAATTCCTTCCTACACACAGCAGGTTGGACCAGCGAAATAGCCTGGGTGGGTGTTGTGTCTCTTCTGGTTTGGGTGATAGTACTGCAGTACTGTCTGCCCTGCATGCCCTGCCTAGCCTGAAGCAACTCGTTACAGAGAAAGAAAACAGAGAGGAAACTGGGTTACCACCCTAAGTGCTGTAGTTTCAACTAGTGACAAACATCCACTCAGCCGGCCACTGCTGCCCAATACCCCCCCCCACCTCCCCAAACATCTGTGCTAATACACTTCTCACAGCTGTGTGCTGTCAATCCGCTTTTCCTTTTGTCCAGGACACATGACCTGCCTGCTATTCATTACCCTGATACGTCATCTGTCTCTCTGGTCGCCACATTTCATCCTTTCACACCAATCTGCACACCTTGCCCTTACAAGTGCGACATCTTGGCTAACTTACCTCCCATCAGTTAAGTTGGCAGTGAACATGTCCTWTCCTAATCTTTAATGAATAACAGCTCTGGTAAAGCCAACTAAAAAACAACTTTAAAAAAAGATTAAAAAAAAAACACTTGAGAAGTCCAGGCAGTTATAGGATCCTTCGCGGCAGCAGAATCGTCTCAAATGGTCTCTTATTCAGAAGATTCTTTGTGAAAAATGAAGTGTCTCTCCGTTCCATTCTGATCTGAGTTAACAAGTTTGTCATTAGATAGTAGCAGGGCTGCAACCATGAAGCCTAATGAGCCAAAGACCTCCGCTGCTGCAGCATGTCCGGCCAGTGCCAGGAACGCAAGAAAGGGAGAGAGCAAGACAACAGAGGGAGGGGGGAAGAACAAGATGAAAGAGAGTAGAGAGTGCAAAAAAAAAAAACCTGGGATAAAATCCATGTGGACCATAGCAACTCCCCATCTTCCTTTTTCCATGTTTGAACTCCTCCTGCATCCTTTCTTTTATCATACTTTCTTTAAAAAAAAACCTTCATTTCTTCTATTCTTTCAAGACAAAATGAACAAAAACAAGAATTGACAAAAAGCCCAAAGGTGCTTTCTCAGGTTAAACTCTGTCCCAGTGATGCTGCTCCTGCTGCAGAACAGTACCTTCCACTCCCTCTTTCGACTATACGACTCGCAGACGAACCATGCGGTTAATAACTGATCATGTCCGAAGAGGAGCGAGGCAAGAGACAGGACGTGAGACATCAAGGGCCGTCAGGGGGTAAACTCCGTCCGAAAGCGAAAGAAGAGTATATATTACCTGTCAGATCAGTTTCTCATCTGTGCTGCTCCACTTCTCCTCCCCTCCTCTTTTGCTCCTCTCGTAGTGAAGAGAGCCATAATGACCTAGAGAGCGCTCCAGCTGCTGCAGCCATCGTGTGTGCCGGGTGCACGCCTGACTCGCTGATTCAGCTTCTATGATTGGGGGGGAGGAGGAGGGGTGATGACGGGCGGGTTTAGTGCCAGAGTCAGGGATGGTAGGTGGGGGT
>NW_013952408.1:668723-685850 GCF_001266775.1 Austrofundulus limnaeus | reverse complement strand
GTAGTGGGGGAAGCGGACATAAACGCACACATGCACACACATTCCTACACAAACACAAGTCATACCTTTAGAGGAGGAAGATGTAGAGCTGACATGAAGAGCTGCCATTTGGAGAAAAAAGGGGGAGGCAGAGAAAAGAAGGAGGGGTAAAAAAAGGAAAAAGCTGCAGCATTCTCCTTTCCATCATGTGCATTCTGAGGGAGAAAGCTGGGAGGATGCCCTGATCAGTGGAGGAGGCAGAAAGTGTACCAGTCCTACTCCCACCCTGTCTTTTTCTTGCTCCATCAACACACACATAGCACCAAAGCTTTATCCTGTTTCTAAAATGTGCTTTTATTATTCAGTGGAACTTTATACAGAGGCTTAGATAAGAGAGTTTACAGAATGTTTGAGAGCAGATTGGTGGCAGATGCATTTAAAAAGTGTGGGCCGTGCCTCTGCAGTAGCAGACAGCTGTACTTTTAATAGTGCGCCAAGATCCATGTAAATTTGATTACTATTGTCAGAGAAAAGCGATACAGGAAAATGCGTATTTGTTTTTATTTATTCACTCAGATCTTGTAGGTCTTATGTGTATGCATTCTAGAACATTTCAAGGGTCACCTTTACAATAAGACCAGGTCAATAGAGGTGTTTCTTCAGTTTGGTGGGCATAGTGCACAGGAGAGAAACAGCAGCAGCAAATTAAGGGCAAAAGGTCAACCACCCAGTAGCTTTTTATCCCACACTGTGGAGGACTATGTTGAATGGTTAGCACTTTGTAGGTAGCCAAGCATTTCAAACATGCCTCGGCCCCATTTTGTCACGCTGCTCCTGTGTCTTGTCTCACCACCTCCCTGACCATATTTAGTCAAGTAGTGCAAAAAATAGTTCCCGTTCCACTCCACTCCACACTTCTCCTGTCCTTGCCCCGCCTACACTATATCTCCCATCAGCAACTGTTGGCCACTGACTCCGGGAAGCCTCCCCTACTGCTCCCTGCCCATCGATTCCCCTGGCCTGGAAGGAAAAAGGAGCACTAGGCCAGCTAGAACCCTGCTACCATTTGCTGCGCTATTTTTAGCAGCTCCAAATAAAGTGGTCTTCTCGTGCTTCCACTTGTATATTCTTAAAACTTCCTCATCTTCTGTTCTACATCATTGCCACTAACTCCACTGCCGACTCTGATAGCAACACACCCCCCCTGCTTTCTGCGTCCTTTTGACCCACCCCCAGTCGCTATCACTCTTCTTTTTAAATAGAGCTGCAACATGCTGCGTATGGTAGAGCTTCTGTCTTCTCGCTGCTATACTTAGAATAACTGCATATTGGAGGAATGGGGTGAGGGGTGTAGTGCAGAGGAGCGTGTTAGGTTTGAGAGAACATAAAATGTTATTGTTTTTTTTTTTTTCATTTCTTTTTTTATTTACACTGCTTGTGGGAATTCAAGGAGACAAGTGGTAGCTTCACCTCCGAGGCACTGAAAAGTTTGAACTGCTCTCTCCTTTTTTGAGTTCTCATTAATTTTCAAGTGTCTTTTTCAAGCTTTCCCGAGGCGCGCCCACTGAAGAATCTATTTAATTAGTTGGTCTCATCATGCCGCACATCTATACAGTAAAGGACTAATGTCCTCTTTTACCCTCTTTCTCACTCTCTGCTCCGTTCAGTTATACATAAAGCTTCCTGTTGGTTCCTCCACATGCCATGACACAAGGCTTTTATTTTTCATTCTACTTGCATTTAATCTACAAAGCGTCGTCAGATTGAATGGTTTTAGACATAAATATGTTATTTAATAGAATTATGTTGAAATCATGCTGTATCACTGGAAATGGAAAAACTCTAAAACTTTTTATGAGCCTGAAACATGTCGTGAATTTTCCCTAATTTGATAAGCTTTCAGCAGCCTCACAGTCATTGTGCATTCAGTCACAGTTATGTCTCAGGCGGTTTCTGTGGAAGAGATAATTCTGTGTGCATATTAATTAATGTGTTGTCTCTGCAAGTTATAGCTTTTCAATTATGCTATTTTTACTGACGTTAAAAGAAATGACCATCAGCAAGGTGGAGCCTCTCAATCTCTGCATTTACACATCAATCAAAGTTGAACCTGAACTTTTTTTTCTCCAACAATCTGTACTTGAACTTCTGTTTTCTAGTCTTTATTCAGTTATATTACATTCTCAGCTGAGTATGCCCTTGTGTGCTTTGTGAATTCCCTCTATGGGTTTCCACACTGCTTGTTGTAGGCACCCAACCCACCAGTTTAATCTCAATTACATTGTGCCATCCCATCTGCTCCTGAAACACAGCAGCATGGCTTATGTCTTCCCTCCATGATGAATAGCACAGCGTTGAATGTTTAGCTGAGCAGTTAATCGATCAATAAGAAAAGGGTCTAAGGGTCTACTAATGGATGTGCTTTGTTTCACTGGATGATGGCCGAGTTAGGTTTTTCTGTCTATGAGTACAATTTCAGATGTATTACAATTTTAATTAAATAACAAATGCAATAAACAAAACTTATTAGTGTGAAATCAACAATTTGTGTCCTTAATTCTTAGTTTGTCTAATTGGTTGATATCAGAATGTTTGTGAAATTCTAAGTATAGGGTTAACCTTATAACACCAACTTTTTTGTACTGCTTAAGGCATTGCTAAGTGAGAGTGGGGATCTTAAGGCACTTCATGATTCAATTATGATTGAGTGTGATTATAAAATGATTATTGATGCTTCCACAATCTCACTTCAAACAAAATCCTGAATTTCTCAAAGCTTAAATAAAACAAAAATGTTGCCCTACTGCAGCATGAAAGTGTTTTCGTTATGACAGGATTTTTGGATCTAAATGTTCAATAAAAAGGAGCAAAAATGGTGACACTATGTCATCATATTTTGTGGCAATTGATATCTACACATTACATGTATAGCAATTTTGATGTTTTCACTACTTTGTTTTTAGTCCCATTGTAGTGTGTGAATGGCTGTAAGTATATTGGATTTAAGATGGCCGTGTTTTATCGCAGCTTGAAAAAGATGGAACAAACCTTGGTTTTCAGCAACTAAATGTGGACACAAATCCTTTGCAGTAAAAGTTGCAATGAACTTTGTGATTTGCTTCTCCTTTTCAAGTTAGTTAAAAACTTTGAGGTTGCATGCTTAATGGTCCTCTGGTTAGCAGTGGAAACCAAGGGTGTGAAATCTGTTTAATCTTGTGGAAAGGGACAAGTAGGTTTATAAAAGCAGTTTTTTGGAGAGCATAAATTCAATACAATAACGATGAAATTCCTCATCTGGGAATCGAACTCCATTCTCCAATGTAGTAGACAAGTTATCCACCATTATGCTAGGAGCTGTCACAAGTGAGTGCTTACTGGAAGCTATTTATTCATGCTAGCTTCATTGCTTCAGTTCTCAGGCAGCCTGTCGTACATCTCTGTGTTGCCTTAAGCGGGTGTACAATGGACTAAGCTACCATTAAGCTGATGAGGGCAGGGAACATAATTTCTGAAAGGCATAAATGCATTGTTTTGCTATAGAGATGGTGGAAATTCTTTGTTTTTAAATTGCTTAAAAAAATTAGGGGAGACCATCTCAGTTTTCCCAAGGTTTCCATCTATGGTGGCAGCTACCCACCAATTGTTTTTTTTCTTCTCGTGCACAACTTATATGAACAACTTCTAGCAAAAAGTATGGAATCCAGTCTTGGATGAGCACTCATTCAGAGCTTCTGTAAAACAAACTCAGATTAAAAACATGATACAATAATAAGGTCATTCCAAAGTGCAACTTGTTGGCTTTCAGGAACACTCAAAGAAATGAAGAGAAAACATTGTGGAGGTCAGTGTATGTTACTTTTATTGACCAAGCACAGGGAAAAAATATGGAATCACTCAATTCTGAGGAAAAAAGTATGGAATCACTCAAATTGGAGGTAGAAAATAAGGATACACCCGGTCAATTTCCTTTCCCTAAATGGACACCTGCCTCAGATTAGATCTGCTCGTTAGACTGCAGTTAAAAACACCTGCAGTCATGACACCTTGGAGGGCTTCTGGACGAAGTGGAGTGGCACGAACCATGGCTCCCAACAAGAGAAATGTCTCTTGAAACAAAAGRGGATTGTGAAACTTCTTGAAGAAGGTCTTCACACATGGTTGCTAAAGATGTGGGCTGTTCACAGTCAGCTGTATCCAAGATATGGACCAAATACAAACAGCATGGAATGGTTGTTAAAGCCAAGCGTACTGGTAGACCAAGAAAGACATCAAAGTGTCAAGACAAACAACTTAAGGCCATTTGTTTTGAAAAACGAAAAAGTACAACTAAACAGATGAAGCATAAATAGGAGGAAGCTGGAGCTGTCATGGCCTGCAAATAGTCCAGATCTCAACCCAATGCAAAACCTGTGGTAGAAATTGAAAAAAATGGTCCACATCCAGGCTCCGACCTGCAAAGCTGATCTGGCAACTGCTATCAAAGAGAGTTGGCACCAAATTGATGAAGAATACTGTTTGTCACTCATCAAGTCCATGCCTCAGAGACGGCAAGCCGTTATAAAACTCAAAGGTGGTGCAACTAAATACTAGTGATGTATTTTGAATGGTCTTTTGTTTATCTGTTTTTCATGATTCCATACTTTTTTCCTCAGTATTGAGTGATTCCATATTTTTTCCCCTGTGCTTGGTCAATAAAAGTAACATTCAGTGACTTCCACAATGTTTTCTCTTCATTTCTTTGAGTGTTCCTGAAAGCCAACAASTTGCACTTTGGAATGACCTTATTATTGTATCATGTTTTTGATCTGAGTTTGTTTTACAGAATGAAATGTCTGAATGAGTGCTCATCCAAGACTGGTGATTCCATACTTTTTGCCAGAGGTTGTAGTGTGGCTCTTGTCATTGTCATTTTTAACCTTAACTTTGAAGAAGCCATATTACTTCCAAACAGTAGGAGGTGTCTCTGTCAGCTGTCTCAATAATGTGTTTGGGCACTGTACTTCCACACCTAAAGTTCAGCTTTTTGTGCTCAAAAAAAATGTTAACATTAAATATTTGATTTCTGACATTTTTTAATGGATTCAGAATTGTTCACATCTACATCACAGAGCATCAAAAACAGAACTTAACACCAAGTTTTAATAGAGTTGTGCTCTGTCACTCATTTAACATTGTATGAACTCATCAGAAATGAATAAAAATGGTCTTTGTGACTAAACTGGTCAGTCCACACTGAAACACTAGAAGATGTTTTTCAGTTAAGAAAATTCATTTTTGTTTGTTTGTTTGGACAGTTTGTTGAAACAGATTTAAAAGAGGATCCATTTAAAAATTCAGCGTTTAAAATTTAGTCATACTTCTCCCCTCAGTTCATCCTCTTCTTCCTACCTTTTTGCCTTCTCATTCCTTTACACAGTGCATCATTTGAAGAGGTGAAGCTGTTGAGTGCTTGGAGGAATAAAAATGATTTATGAATGGGCCAACATACCTGGGTGCTGGAGGGGGAAGCCAGCGGCAGTTAGACTTTCTGATCCAGCAGCCCATTGTTCCCTCTAGCCTCACTGCAGGAAAAAGCTCCTGTCTTTCTTCCCTCTGATCTTACACTATGCGTAACTTGCGCAACATTTTACTTTTAGGTGGCTCAAAAATTATTCAACCTATGTCTTTTCAGACTTTTTATGTGCATAAAGTACTTTTCTTAAAAGCATCCGTTCATTGTATACAGATGGTATTTTATGTTTATTTATATGCAAGTCAGCCACCCAGGTAAATAAATGTATGCATACTGCGCAGATTATATTGTTGTTGTTGCCTGAGTTATTCAGGCTTCTGTTATGCAAAGTTTTTCCTTAAATTTTCAAAGCTGAATAAAGTAAAGACAGCCACAAATGCCAGAAGATCCACCATGTGTTAGTTATTAACATTTTATACAGTGTAGTGAGACTTTATTGTTAATGGCAGGCAACAAATTAAATTGCCACACATTTGGGGTCAACTGTAATTCTGTTTTCTTGTGATTATTTATCCTCTGCGTGTTACTATTCCCAGTTGTTCAGTTAGGCTCTTGGTTGTCTTGCTTTAAAGTTACTCTCTGATTAGAGCACCATCTGTAGTGCAGTGACGGATTCATTAAACTAACCTGGGTGTCATTTTGCTGCAGCATGCACTGTGACTTCTAAAGTCCCTGCTCTAGTAGATGCTCCACCTGTGTTCAACTCTCTCTCTTTGAGCTGGGTCCAGTCCAGCAGATCAGCGAAAGGACAAGCTAATACATGCCCCAATCCCCCTGTGACCAATCAGCATGCCCACAAGTCCTCCAAAGACTGGACCAACGTGGCTCTTAGCCAATAGATAAGCTCAGCCTTGCTGTAATGCTCTGTCCTGTGGCGTGCTTTAGTWTTGAGTCCTTTCTACCAGCATATGTTGGGTTGTAAAGGGAGAAAAGGATTGATAAATACAAGGGAAAAGAAGAAATTAAGAGTCAAGGGATGGATAGTGGTAGGAGGGAGAGGAAAGAGAGTGGTGTACAACCCTACTGAAGCAGCTCAAGGACATAAAGTCCTTTTGGGAAAGCGACCATAAACATGCAATGAGAAAGGCTTCCATTGTGAGGCCACTACAATCACTGATAGTATTCTTTGCTCTCTTGACAAACCCAGAAAAAGGTGGATTTATTTTCTACACTTTAGGTGTCCCAACAAAGCAGGTAATAAATGTGACAAAGCAAGGTGATGTACTTCCACAGCACAGCTGTCAGGCATCTTTAATGTTGTCGGTGCCCATTTAAAAACTGTTTTATCTATTTACTTGATGTATTGGAATAAGGAAAATAATTAATTTTTTTATGATGAAAGAACTGCAATATCTCTGAGTTTAATGAAACACTAAAGCTTTCTGCRTTTTTTAAGCTGAGTAAATTCATGTAAAATTTTACTATACACCTTTTAGGATGGTGTGTAACACCCYACAAAACTGAAGAAACCCTTTTACTGTGCAAAGATTTTCTGTCAGTCTGCCTGGTGTGATTTTGTTCTTTTTTAGAGCTTGCTAAAACCTACATAATTGTTTAAAATAGATGACAGTATAAACTTAGTGTATAGGTTTTTTGTGCTTTTGAGATTCTTATTTATATTTAGCATCAAATACCAAATCAAACAGGATCTACTGGAATCAAATGTAAAAATAGGGCAATGAGCAATTGACATTGTATTGCACTTTAAGCATCAAGTAAATTTAATTAAAGCATTTAATGGATTCATGAAGATTCACCAAACCAGTGTTTTAGATGTTTGTTCTTAAAAAAATATCTCCAGTGTTTATAGTTTTGATTTTGATTTGCTAGTCACCTGACTAAGCTCTGAAAGGAAATATTGTTAAGCAGGTTTGTTTACCATTTTATGTGCTTGAACCATACAGAGAGTATACCAATGCATGGAAAGTAAATAGAAAATAGTCATAAAACCATGCAGAGAGCTGCTCGGTCTGAAGRCTTTTACTGATTTGCGTTCAGGTCCCAAAAAAACAGAAGTTAGTTTGAAATAACAAGGAGCYCTGAGACGTGACTCCGCCTATTTTATTACATCATCAGGAAAGCGCCCCTAACCTCGCTCGTGTCATGCTTCCAGACAATAATGATTAACCCTAATGAAGATTAACAGTTCAGTTATGTGTTGAGTCTGTGTTCAGGCATGTATCTATATAAAATCATCAATTTAAGCAAAATAGTCACATTTAACAATTATTACAGTTCTCCTAATCATAAGACTAAACCATGTGTAGTGTAATTAAAATCAGGGTAAACTAACCCCAATAAATTTCTTCAGCTCTATAAAATATATACAGTATGGCCTTGAAGGCCCCCACATACACGCGTACTTCACTCCGCGGAGGTCCTCGCGGACTGAAAGCGGCCGTCCGCCGGACCGTTCTGCGCAGAGATTGATTTTTTTACATCAAAGTTGAGAATTGGTGTCCTTTGTGGATGAAACAGAGTCAAATTTTGAAGAGAGTCTCATGGAGGAGATTAGAAAACTTTGATACGTCAAAAAGGGAATATAAGGACTTTCAGCGAGCAACAAATTCGTGGGACAAAATAACTCAAATTCTGGGTAAGGTAGTTCTTTTTTTCTTTTCTTTTGTTGTTTTAAAGCTAAAATGCAAACTATCGCTTCCTCCTCATCCTTGACCTCATGACTGAAATTGCGAGAAAATAAAGAATTTGTCAGGCGGTCAGTACGCTCGAGCATGAAGTCTCAAACATTTGTGGACAATATGCGTGGAGTCTGCRCGGCTCACGGACCGCACACAGGACGCCCAAGTATGTGGGAGCCTTTAATCTGTAGTTTGTAGTATCCTAGGTACAGTCATCTACATTTCTTGTCGATGGAGTACGTATAAGTAACCTTAATGTGCTCTGAGGGACACATTCAGGCCAGTGCTCAGATCTAAACTAAGGGTAGTTGTTGAATAATGCAGGCCATGTTACCTTGGTAACCTGTGCGGACACTAAAGTCAATGGCTCCCATGTAAATGCATTATGACAGGTCAGACAGAGTAAACATTTGTTTTTTGAGCCTTCTTTTAACATGTGAAACAAACAATACAAAATAATTGTGAAAAAAGGGTAGAGTAGCTAATGTGGAGACTTGCTTGTGGAAACATTGTGGTATCTGTGCAGTAATTTGTGGGTCTGGATTTAGGTAATTTGTAGAAGTTTCTAATGAGCTCTGTCTGTGTAATGTACACAGCATTCACACAAGCCTCATTCCCTCACCATTAACAAGTTAGCTGGTAGATATTTTTTCTTTTCTACTCTTGGGCATATGCCCTGTTGTCTGAGTGCGTATAGGAGGCAGTAGCTGATGCATGATTCTCTTATCCCATTCTTCTCCACGGAAAACAATAGATTGTAATTAACAAACTCCTTTTTCAGCTTCTTTCTCTGCCTGTAGGTTTAGCTGCTAAAGACTCATCAGCTGCAGTATAGTTACTTGTTTATGTCACTTTGGATCTGCTCTGCCAAACATTTTTGTGTGTATGTGTATCAGGGAGAGTGTKTAGGGGCAAAAAAGAAAAGGATGGGGTGTACCAGGCAGGGAGAGGTGATTTAAAGTGGTAGATTTGTCATGAGGCTGTAGATCATGGGAGCCGCTCAGACTGTCTTCCCATACGGCGACAGCAGCCGGTTGCTGAAAGGCTGTCGATCGAAGGACCTTCAGAGCAGCTAAATTCTCCACTGCTCTGCAAAACCCAAAGTCCCTCGGTTCTATTTACCGCTTTGTGCCTCGGCTAAAACTCTTGCAGTTTTTGTTTGGCAGAAAAATTGGAGTCTAGGTTTGATTTATTGTTTGGTTCAGCAGTATATTTTTGGGTTTCTCTCTCTGATTCATTTATAGTGATAATTAATTGTTGACAGTTGGCTGATCAGTGCCTTTAATGTATATATTTAAATAATACCATTGCTTTACACTTGGGCTGGGTATTAACAACCTCACAAGTCAGTTCAATTTCAATTCTTCGGGTCACAGTTCAATTAGATTTTGATTCAATATTGCTTTAAATACATTACAATTTCCTTTCTGTGTTAATCTTTTTATTCAACAACTAAAGTAACCGATACAGACTTAAACAGGCTATGGKCACCCCTGAGGCAAATAAACAGCTGTTCACAACACTAGCTTACCTTTTTATCAACTGTATCAACTCCTTTTTTATTTTTATTTTTCCCCCAATACCAGAAAATCCTCCACCTCCCTGTTGTCGGGCTGCATCCAGGCCTCAGTTACCTTGTTTTCCGACCACTTTAGCTGGAGTTTACATTTGTCCATTTTGTCTCTGCTCCTAAACTTTTGTTTTGACCAACCAGAAACAAAGTGGTTCTGGATTGTACTGGCCGAAGCACAAACTGGCCAGGGGCTTGAATTGATTCAGAGGATTTTCTGAATCAATTTTGAATCACAAAAAAAAACAAAAAAAAAAACTGTATTACCTTGCATTGTTTAATCATTTATTTTACCCACCGTTAATATACACCTTTCTGTTTTACAAAACTAATTGACTTACAAGAAACAAGTTCATTACTTTTTCAAATTTCTTTATAATAGTCCTGAATCAAAGGGACACTATAATATAATTCATGTTTATTTAAGCTTGTGTTAAAACAGTGCTAAGTAATTGCATTTTTATTATATAACATGTAACAATTATTTAAAGGGTATTATGTATTTTCCAGGCACATACTTCAATGCACACAATAAATACCTTCAGTTGTTATGAAAATGATGTCAAAAATAAATTTAACGTGGTATCATCACCTTTCTAAATACCTTGAAATTGGCTTTTGTCTCTTTAAGAACCTCCTACCGTTTCCAACACTCCCACTTCAGCATTTCTTCAATATTCTGGGGGATGGGTGCTCTCTGGGGTAGGAACTCGGCTGCAAACTGAGCTCTAGGGAGAAGCTACATACAAAAGGTGGTGCTTTGTACCATCAAGCATTAAGGCAGCTCCACATGGCTCTACCACAGGAGATTCAAGGATTTCTCGGACATGCATGAATGAGTCAAAGCAGCACTCTGTGTATGTTTTTGATGAGGGAATGGCGTTATAACATGATATAAAACTCAAAAAAGTTGATTTTGCATAATACACTTTAAATAAAGTCGCCTAATGATTTGTGCCTCTTTATTCAAATCCACATGTTCCTGCTCAACATTGAAGCTTTATTTGGAGTAAAATAATACATTATTACTATTGTTGCTAGTTGACAAACAAGATTTTTTAAGTTCCTAAAGGTTAGTTAAGTACTATGGGAATTTAGCAGTAAAATGTAATTGAGTCATCTTGAAGCAACAGGATATTAATGCACCATTTTTTGTCTCTCTGACTGTTTTGTTGCCTTTTTTATATAAATTGCCATGAATCAGGGACACCCCATATCACCAAGTGATTTACGGCTAATTAAAACTGAGCCTTTATGTTCCCCACCAACTCCCTGAGTGGACATAAAACCAAACCTGGGATGCCAGAAAATGCGTCTGATGTTTCCAAGACAACCTTCAAGGCAACAGCAAATAGTATAGTGATAACCAAAACATCATAGAAATGTACCCCTTTCCTGTCAGTTTATGCAAATAGTCTATAATAAAAGCTTGCTCACTCATGAGCCTGAGGTAGGGCAGGCAGGGGAAGGTCACATTGTAGGGGAAATTACTCTCTTCACAGCATGGTAATGAAAGCTTTCTTTTTTTTCAAGTGGAGCTAGTCAGGTTCTTGTCCTCAGCTCTCTGCTGCACAGGTGTGCTGGATGCTACCTGTGTTTGTATAGATATATGTGGGGTGGCTCTAACAAAGTTGTCTTGTAAATTGTTACTGTGTGGTGGCTAGATGGCCTCACAAAAAATACTGTCATAACTATATGCAGTGTAGCATAAATGACCAATTAAATTGTGATGTTTAATATTTCCTATGTCRTTTAGTTATTATTCAGTTTCATTTCCCCAATTTCTCGTACTAAGCCTATTAGTTTTATTTTTTTACTTTTTCACTTTTAGAAACATTTTCAGTCAAAGGAACAGTTTTTAGCACACTGCGTCTCCCAGCTGCTAGTGACTTAGTGGCATTCAAATCTCTCACACATGCTGAAGAGCACTTCTCAACTCTGAGTGGAAAGAATGAAATGGGGGTCCATTTGGGAGTGCTGTCCTGCCTCTGTGAGTGATTTATAAGAGACAGGGTCCACTATTTCAAAGGACCTGAAAGTATTGATCTTGCCTTCAATGAGCTGACACCACGTGTATCGTCTGCAGTTGTCTCATCTAGAAACGCTGTTCCAGGAAGGGCTGTACAGCAGGGAAAAGGAATCTTACCTATAATTGGAAACTGATATGTAGACAAACCTTACAGAATGTAAGCGGCTAAACTCCATGTAAGAAATTAGACTGTTTTAGCTGAAAGCACTTGACAGGCAAAAAAATGCATTTGTGTGTGTGGGGAAATAAACTTTTTTTTTTATTTGATCAAAATTTTAGATGTTTATGGTCACTGCCTGCTCTGACCAATATAGAGAGAGGTCATCCAACTTGTCAGTAACCAGTTTTAAAGCCGTTATCTGTGGTGGTGTGCAAATACTTGCACATAAATGTATATGAATTAAGAAATAAAGCTGAATAATATGTTTTGTGACAATTTGGGCAACATACATTGCCATCCAGGAGATTTTTTTCCTAAGTCTTTATAACAGAATAGAAAGGAGAAAATGATTTGTCTCACTGAAGCGTTTGCTAATATCTGGCTTGATTAATGAACCAGTACTGTTTTGTTTAACTCTTTGTCAAACATGTAGCTGTTATACCATCCTACATTGTTATGAAGTGAGTCCTATCCTCCACAGCTGGGAAATCTACATTAGTGTATGTTAAATCGTTTATATTTCTGTTTTATCAATATATTGTTAAAAGAAATAAGGTTTATTTACTGTTAATTGTTGCATTGTTCACATTTTACCCAAAGTACTTGCTGTACTTTTTTTGGAAATTTTTGACTTAATGCTTTTGTTGGAGTTAGCTTTAAATGTTTGGTTTAACTATCAAAAAGGAATGTTTATAATCATTCACTGATACTTTTGTCCTTTATGATCACTTATACTTTTGTAAGATTGATCGTGTTTGGATTAGTCTTTTTACTTTTGTTTTTCTTCAAAACAGGTGGCACATTTTGGTGCCTTGTTTCCAAAGCAGAATTTCAATCTCCTGTCTTCAGCTCAAAGCTGTAGTTAATAGAAGATGTTATTCCAAACACGTCTCCTACATCAGAGTAACCATATGTTTGCGCACAGCCATTAATCTCTGGTTGGATGTTGACGGTTTCAGTTCTGCCCTGTCCTACTCAAGTTATTGTCCCCTGACTCTCACTTCTTGTTGTTATAAGGAATACTGACCACGACGCAGATGGCTGTCAGCCAGTCGAGGGCAGCAGAAGGGCTTAGTCAACCCTTACATATACGAACACAATTAAACTCGCACACACTTCCACTGTCTTACATGCACCGACAAATGGCAGCAAACACAAAGCTGAGGGTGCTGGTGTCTCATTCAATGACAAATTGCAGTCCAAACCAACAAGACGTGTTTCTACTGTCCTTTGGGACCTGTGGGATCTCTGACAGGGTGACCCAGTTCCATCATGTCTCCCTTTTTTTCATAACCTCTTCTGTTTCCTTTCCTCAGCAGAGTTTCCTAATGCACTCACTACAGCAGCTTTTTTTAAGGTTTGGTTGAAAATCTGTTTACTACTAAATTAGATTATCTTAAAAATACTTGTATCAAGTAAATGGGATTTTACAGTAAGAACCACTTAAGTGCTTCATTTTTGTCATTAAAAGTCACTAGCTTGCCCCTATAATGTAGCAAGTGCCATTTAGTGGACAGTTGTTCTGTCTAGCAAAAACTACAAATAAGCAATAACTAATAATTATGGACTTGGGTTTAATTTGGAACAGCATGATTCTTGTAAACCAATGGATTATTTTCTTATACTATTATTCTGTCTAGAAAAACTAAAAGAGTGTGGTATTTTTAACCACTGTGAATAAATTTTATGTAATAGCTTTGGGCAAGACTCTGATGTGGCTTTTCTTGAATAACTTGCTTGTTTAAGTCTCAGCTGCTACCCAGTGGGTGAGAGACAAATGGATTGACCAAAAACTCCCTTATGAGATGGAAAATCAACAGAATGCGAGCTAATGCTTCCCTGTAACTGCAGTGACACGTTGTGAATGTGACATTAGGCAGAATGGGCGCGGCTGCTTTCATATTTAAGACTGCATCTCTGCATTTAGTAGTTAAAGATGGCTGCAAGCAATGCAGGTGCATAAGCCTGTGTGCATTGAGAGGGAGCGAGAGAGCGAGGGAGCCTGGGATCTGTGTGCTGCACTGTTCATCACTGCAGCAGTACGCCAGCCACCAAATCTTTATCTGAACAGAGGTGTTGACTGCCTGCCCTGTGTTTCCCTGCTGCTCTTTCTCTGCTTTCCTCAAGAGGAGGATGCTCACTATTTTTTTTTCTTTAGGAGGGAAACTAACAGTAGGTTTACTATAAACCCACAGAGTCATTCATCTCTTTAACCTTCTGTCTTAACATATACCAGCTCGTTTGCATTTCTTTTTTCTTCTGCCCTAATAGTTTACAGTTTTCATTGACTGCGCAAGCTGTGGCCTTGCCTGCCCCATGCTGGAGCTCATTTCCTCGCTGTACTGTTAGAGATCCTATTTACCTTACCTAAACACTCCAGCGAGCGTCGTTCAGCCGTATCAGTCAGAGAAAATCTGCTGCCTCCCTTTGTCGCAGTTCAAAGATATGTCCTGCATAATTATTTGAGGTTAAACAAGGTCATAAGTGTTCCCTCAAATACTGCTGCTTCATTTCATTTTGAAAGTACTCTGTGTACTTTGTAATACAAGAGTGGATACAAGAAAAGTTTTAAAACAAGATTTTATATTTCATAGTATTTGCACAAATTTATACAATTTTTTTCTTGTGTATTTTTAACACTTTAAATATAAATGGCTATCTTATTAGTATTTTATTTAATTTATATACAAAATTCTTAGATGTATGAGAAGTGAGTTAGGCTCAGAAATGATTGACTCCAAATACTAACAGCCGGGCTATGGCTGTTGTATTTTTCACCAGCCACAAATAAATCACTGCTTAGTTCTGCCCCAATAGATTTTATCTTCTTATTAATTTCACTGTCTTTTATAAAAACTTACTAAAAACGTTCCAGTAAAAAAAAAAAATCTCTTTTCCTCATTGATGTTATAGAGAGTGACAGTTAACATGTCCTCTAAATGACCTTTATTGCACCAGAACCAGCTCTTCTTTGGCAAGACCCCCTTCTGCTAAACAGCACAGTTTAAACAAAACATTTCCCCTTCCCGCTCTGTCCTTCTCTCTCTCAAGACCAAACCTGGGTGAAAGTGACTAAATCGTATGTAATTACTGTTTTGCCTTCCGTTGACAGATATTTGTGTGCATTATCAAGGGAGAAGTGGTTTCTTTTTAACTGAAGAGATGGGATCGAGAGGGGTGCTCAAAGCACCTTTCACACACACACACACACACACACACACCTTTTCATTAATCTGACTGAACTGAACTCGCCACATTTGAATGACACTTGGCTTTTTCGTGAAATTGTGGGAGTTGATCAGGCCTATGAAAACACCAATTTTGACACAATACGAGCTGCTGTTACTTTAACAGACAGATCAGCACAGCAGCAGTGAGTTACTTAAGTTTCTGATGAGCCATTTAAAAAAAAGTCATATTGTTTTAAACGAATAAAAGCATCTCTATTCACACTTCCTTCTCCATAGTTTAACATAACCAATTAAAGCATCTTATTTTGTTTGTTTTTGCATTTACCAGCCAGATTATTGAAAGAAAAATAGTGAAGATCCTTAAAGTATATTCCTTGTAAGAGCGCGTCACAAATTTCCAGCATGTTTGTTGCATTGGATTAAATTAAAATTTAGGGTTTAAATGATCTATAACGAGAACAYCTCCACTATCGAAGGATAAAGTGTCTCAAGTGAAGTAAAATATATTTTTTACGGTTTCCTTGAGCAGATAACTACCTTTCAAAAGTGCAGCTAAACCCTCCGTATTATAACACGCTGTTCAGTAAACTTAAAATGTGATCATTTCATCTTTTCTCTTTTCTTCTGTTGTAATACGTTTTCCATAATCGTTKCAGGCTTGGCACACTAAATATAAGTTATGATGATGTGACATTATATTGTGAGTAAATGGCGACTCTATGGCTTTTAAAATATAGACTACCCTTAAATCTCAGGCAAATAACAAGTGCTGCGTTTGCTTTGTGGCTCTTTCTGTCACTTTCAGAGACATTTTTGACAGTAGTGTGAGGAACATTACCTTAAAACTGAACAGTGTGTGAAAGATTTATGCTGTCAGTTTGTAAGATTGAAGCCATTAATGTTATGTATCTCATCTATTAAAAGGGCTTATAATAACATTATAGTGATTGTATTGCCCACAGGTTGATTTAAATAACATTCTGCTTGCTAAAGCAACTCCTCTCTAAGTTGATTTGGTATTCTCGTTGCTGTATAGAAATGGAAAAAAAGGCTCCGCTGTTAAAGGAAAGACGGAGTACTGAAAAAATGTGTGTCAGCATTACAGAGACTCAGTGTTGTACATAATGAAGTTAGTGATGTCTTTTGGCTTTTGCATCATAAAGATATACATCTTATTAGAGCAAATTCATTCGCTTTACATTTCTGAAGATTTWTCTTGTGTGTCAAAGCCTCGACTCCAGCTAAGCACTCACTTCCGTCTCTCCTCTCCTGTCTTTGCAGTGCCATGCGTGTGCTGCTCTCCAAACTGCCGAGGCCTTGGATCGTAGACGAGAAGAAGGACGACGGTTACACGGCGCTGCACCTGGCTGCCCTCAACAACCATGTGGAGGTGGCTGAGCTTTTAGTGCATCAGGTAACAAAACTCCCCAATTTCAAAACCTACCAAGTTAAAATTGATACCCTGTCATTAAATCTGAGTGAAAAATTGACACGCACGTCCAAAGATCTAATCAAGCAGCAGCAAGCAGGGAAATGTAAATTGATTTCCTCACCAAAGGAAGTCTTTACACAAAATGTGTACCTAATCCAATGAAATTCATTGTTTCTATACATCTAACAAATCCTAAAATATTTCTTTTGTTGCTAAAATGTGCGCCTCTGTAAATGTGTATTTAGGTTGTTTACCACACCGTCCTTTAATGTGGCATTAATTATTTGACATATTATTTTTTGGAAAAATGGGTATTCTTCTGCCTTTGTAATTAAAGTAAATTTAAATTTATTATAGTTTAGAAATGGCTTGCAGCAGAGCTTTTTAAAAAAATCAGCAAAATAAATATTTTACATGTATTTATATACAGGTGGGGTTAAGGGCTCGACACACGGGAGGCGACGTCGCTCGCTCTCCATTCATTTCCTATGGAGCCTGTGCGGTGAGGCGACAATCGCTTGCCCTCCTCCAGCTAAGCGACCGGCGAAAATAGTGCATGTGAAATTTCATGCTCGTACACGTAGACGTGCACACAGAAACAGTACTATATAATAT
>NW_013952408.1:659574-667697 GCF_001266775.1 Austrofundulus limnaeus | reverse complement strand
ATATATATATAAATCGTAAATTAAATGAAAGGTAGCAGAAGAAGAAAAAGTCTTATCTACCCCTTTTTCTCAAATAAATTCAATGAAAAATAATCTTCACATTTCAAAATAGAAAAATAAAGGTTTAACTCCTTGAGCAACAATTCATACATTATAAACTGTATTTACATATTTCTCCAACAACTTCAACTTTTATCATTCTCTTAAATATACACATTGATCTGACATTTTTCACATCCTCCAATTAATCYAATTAATTAATTTGTACATAAAAGGTTTCTGCGCTGCTAGATAGATGTTACCCCCTCTATCAAACTAGAATGAACCAGTCTGAAGGCTGGAGGAGATCGGGCTGTGAAGCACCTCATTTGGATTTAAAGAGACAGCCTCAAAGCGAGTTGATCTGAGACACACCTTAGAACAGGGGTGAAAGATGGGCTTGTAAAGTTAAAATAAGGAGGAATTCAGACCAAAKCATTGCAGTTCCRCTTTATATAGACCCCAATTGAGTGATTAAAATGTTAAAAAGGTTTTAAAAGTGCAATATGTCTCTTTTTAAAGTGCTCAAAGCCTAATACATTTTTAACTTCTTACCTTTTCAGAAAGGCAGAAAATACTGGCTTCTTAAAAAATATACTCATTATGTTCACATACATAAATAAAACAAAAATAAATAATATTAAAATCAAATTAAATTTATTTGCTCCTATACCAGAGATGGGTCATTGCCAAACACATTTAAAACACCTTCTGTTAGAATTCAGCAGCACTGCAGCATCATTTCAGCCTGTATTAGTTTTACCTTCAGCCAACAAAACACCATTGAAAGCAGCTCCACTGCACTCCCTGCAGCCAGCAAGCTGTAGACCAGTTGAAGCTCCTTTAACTGCCGTTTTTTTTTTTTATTGAATCCATAAGGTTCACATGGCCTCGGGGGGTATTCTTTAGTGCTGCTCGGCCCTCACATCCTCCTCCTTTTTGCAGTTGTARTTTCATGTTCTTTTTCCCTTCTGAGATTGCAGGTTTAGTTCCCCGACGGTTAACAATGCACACTAAAGTTTCCAGAAAAGTCACCTGACCGAGCCAGAAATGGGTTAATAAGGATATGGTGCAAAGGCAGTAATGTTGCTGCAACATTCCCAACGTGTGAACGTTTGCTGTGCAAGCTACCCTTTCAGCAGGGACAGCTTTTTTTTTTCTCCCCCTCTCCAAGTTCCTGCAATGGGCTTGTTCGCAGTGATGGCTCAGCTTTCTATTCAGAAACTGCACCACACTTCTAGGTGCACTGCAGATTCCCAGCCAGCAAACCAGCCAGCCAGACAATTTCATTACTTTGAGATTTTTACACATCGCCTTGATCACGATACTCATCTTACCTCCACATCTCCACAGCTGATGCGTTTGATATTGAAAATGACAATCACATGCAGCATCTTTTTTTTTTTTGTAGGCTGCCATTTTAATTTTTTTATGCTCCCTCTGTGATACTTTACTGGTCAGAAGGACAGAAGGTGTTGTCATGGTACATAAAGCCAGAAAGGTTGTTCATTTTAATCTGCTAAACAAACAAACTAAAATCTTTCTTTTTATTACATTCTCTGCGTTTCTGTCATTTCAGCTTAAACACACACATTATGTTTTGTTGTAAAAATAAACATGCTCAAATTTGCCTTTTTGTTTYTTTTTTTCCTACCCAGGGCAACGCCAGCTTAGACATTCAGAATGTCAACCAGCAGACGGCATTACACCTTGCAGTGGAGCGCCAGCACACTCAGATAGTTCGGGTTGGTGTCTGTGCTTCAGTTCTTCTTTCTTTGTCATTTCTTTTCCCTTCCTCACTTGGACTACTAAATGAACACGCTGCCTTCACTTAGCTGCCAGTTCCTCTCCTTTTACACAAAAGGCGGCAGRACGACATCAGTGCAGCTTTAATTCACACGGTTGGACATTCTGCAGTTGAATGAGGTCCTGCCTTTCAAGGGAGGGGAAATGCTTTATAAGGGAATGTGTTGGTTGGACTTTTTTTAGTGTAGCGCTGGATTGAGGTTGCCACGTTGCCATCTTGTGGGCTCAAAACAAAAGTACACACTATAATTGGGCGTTGCACAATGCACTAAAAGTTCATTCTAAGCAGCAGCTATATAAATCAATGCTGTGGAACTTGGAAGGCATAAAATTAAAGGTGTTTTTTTTTTTTTAGTTCTTGCAAGAGTTCCTGCTTGATTTCCTGTTTGTGCGACTCTTTGTTTATGCCCTTCTGTTAACAGCTGCTGGTGCGGGCCGAGGCCAAGCTGGATGTGCAGGATAAGGACGGGGACACACCTCTTCACGAGGCACTGCGCCACCACACGCTGTCCCAGTTGCGACAGCTCCAAGATATGCAGGATGTCAGCAAAGTGGAGCCCTGGGAACCCTCCAAGAACACGGTACATATACATCCATTATTAACGCAACTATTTTTACACGTGCCAAGGATTCATCAGGTATCAAAGGAACAAGGTTTTATTACTGGGCGAAATTCACTTTAATGAACTGATAATGTACTATAGTTGTAGATTAAATAAGAATAGGAATAAATGCCCAAAGATTCCACTTAGATTGGGCTCGGCTTGAACACTTCTGAGTCAATTGGCAAAATCCAATATTCTGTTGCAATTAAACATATTTGGTTATAAATAGAATACCAACTAAAACATTAAAATCTTTACACTAGCTGCCATGTGTGTGTCTATATTCTGCTACACACTTTTTCCTATTACGGGGTTCACTGAAACATCCTGACATGGCGTTTATCATCTAGGAAGACAGTTCAGAGTTGTTCTGTCACAGTGCTCCTCAGGACTTATGCATAAACCTTTATCAATAGCAGTGTGTGGCCCAGTGTGTGAGATGACAGATCGTGTGTAGTCAGGAAGCTCACAGGCTCCCATCACCTGCATCACTGGACAGCCCATCATTCACACCGAGGCTGGGAGCAGTGAGCCACAGCCTGAACGGGTTCCTTTTTGTAGAGACCAAAAAAAGGGGGGGGGCATCTCCGACTTGAGCCCCCTTCGTGTTAACAYCACATCATTAATCGCTTCTGGGAGGACTTTAAAACCTTCCATCATCGACAGACTTTTCTGTACCTGTCACCTGCTGCCTCCCACTCTCGTTTCTGCCTCCTCCTCATTTGAGCCTCTCAATCTGCCCTCTCTGGTTCTCCCTCAGAGGAGCAGAACCGACAGACACCGGGCCTAATTTAAGAAATGTGCAGTTGGGTCAAACTCCCATGGCCCTCTCTTCCCTACAAGATGAGAATTGAATTAGTTGGCTCGATGGTTCCATCAGAGGAGATGAAAAAGCTACTGGTTGAAGCGAATCAGACATGGAAATTGCATGAGAGAAAGTAGGTTTGAGTTACAGTTGACTGAGTGAAGTAGTTACGAGAACAAGAAAGACAAAATGGGGTGAGAGAGCTATATTGCCTGACATGCATCTAAAGGCATGTCTGATTGGCTAATTTGTACTGAATAGATCTGTACTCACACCCAGTTTAAACTCTAATAAAACCAAGACGTTATGCTTTTTTATTTTTATTTGCTTTAATRTTAGTTGAAGCGTGGATGTGCAAAGAGAGACATGCAGCTGTATTTACTGGCCTCTGTTGTGAAATGTCAAAAACCCCTTTATGTGTCTCTGACTTGTTCTGTTTTCATTTGTCTGTCTGCCTCTCTGTAGTTAATCATGGGTTTGGGCACCCAGGGGGCCGAAAAGAAGAGTGCAGCATCCATCGCCTGCTTCCTGGCAGCCAACGGAGCAGACTTGACCATTCGCAATAAAAAGGGCCAGTCCCCACTGGACCTGTGTCCAGACCCCAGCCTCTGTAAGGCTTTGGCCAAATGTCACAAAGAGAAGAGCAGGTAAACATCCCAGGAATTGTGTGACATTTTGGGAAACACACTTWCYGGCTTTCTTGCTGAGAACTTGGCGAGAAGATCAATATCACTCTGTTCTGTACAGTAAATGTGAAGCTGGACCCGGGAGAGGGTGGGCTGAGCTCAAAATAAAGATAAAAAAAATGGGGGGAGGGAACAGAAAACTCCAAGGGCTCAAAAACCATAAAAAATATCTGCCTGCTCCTTTAAACCCCTTACATATAAACAAATAAACACCCTTAAACATATTTCATGGTGTATCAGCATTGTTTACAGTACCTGGTGAAAGAAAAGCCTGTGCTTCTGTTTCTGTAGTTTTAAAATGATGTGTTGTTGTGTAAATGAATAGCATCACACAAATGAGCTGTAWACATCAAAACTTTAAGCTCCTTCCAGACATTTCAGCTATGTCTTTTGGTATTGAGATATTTGGTCCTTTCAGCCATTTTTTTTCTCTAATTGAAAATGAACGGAGCTCCATTCAACATTCATAAATCCTTTTAAAATGTTTATCAACTTTTCCTGCACTTTGTACTTTTTTTTCTGGTTCTGCTTTTTTTTTTTAACTTTCTGTTTATTTTAATCTTTTTGTTCTTTTCTCAGCATTTTTCTGATAATTTAACCTTTTTATACTTTTAGCTGTTTTCTGCAATTTAAGCTACTTTTTAGGAGGAATGGGTACCAAATTCGATACTTTTATAAGTACCGACCGAATTCTGTCAGTACTAACGAGTATCTGTTCACGTAACATCAAATGGTACCATGTTTCGGTACCTGAAGGCATCATTGCGACCGTATTGGTGTAAGAGTGGTGAGTTTTCCATGCTTGTCCTGTACGCAGCATCGCACATGAATGTAATGACGTCAGCAGCCGCTGGTTCAGTAGAGTTCAGTCAGAACGTAGCATGAAAGCCTCGCAGCTCCTAAACTCACCRAACAGACCGCCTCTGAATTATCTGGTGGATTAATTATTTTGTGAGCATGACGGTCGCTTGCTCAAAGTAAATACAGTACCTCCACTTTCTTTATTTCATCCGCCATTAAACAGAGACCGGCAGAGGAAAACAACAGGCGCTTCCCGACAGTCCGAACAYATCTGACCTGAAAGAACAAGCAGCCAGCTAAAGTGTTGGAAGTGTTTTGGATGCTCAAAATGTAGCTTGAATACCTTTTATTTATTTTAACTCCATCCTCTTTTGCGTATTTGATTTAAACWTATTTGYCTTCCATGGACCTCCATCACACAAGTTTTCTAGCGGGGAAATGACATCAATAGAAATACATGGAGCTGGATTTTAATTTGTGCAATAAGACAAAAACAGTCTTGTTGTTTTCAAGAGTTTTCACCTTAAAGAAATAAGTTACACAACTGATGTAACAATACAAAGAGTTGGATGTTGTCTTGATATTTGTTAAATTTTATACATTGAGAAATATGTTTAAAAAAAGTTTATTATTAAAAAAAACAACACACACAAAGTACCGAAAATTGGTACCGATTCCCAGGTACCGGATATTGGTACCGAATCGATTCAAATGTCAAAGGTACCCATTCCTACTTTTTAGCTATTTCAGCTAATTATAACATTTTTCAGCTAAATTCATCTTTTTGTAATAATTTCAGCTTCTTGCTGCATAATTCAGCAAATGTGCTCCTGCTTCTTTGTGCTAGTTTTAACTTTTTCAATTATTTATTAAGCTACTTTTCTGCTAATTTCAGCATTTTTGCTGCTTTACAACAAATTGCAATATTTCTGTTTTTTCTGCAAATATCTTTAAGCATCAAGTACTCACACTGCATCTTAGAAAATGCAAATTCTCTAGTTTGATTTTTACATTTATTAACCCAAATAAAACTCATTTGACTCTGGGAAATGTGTAGAAACCCATTTCAAAAGTACAGTGTTTTCTTGTATTTCTTTATTTCATAACTCTTTACATCTCCTGATATAGATTCAAAAATAAACAATATAATTTTTTTCAGTATAGTCAGTCTCTCATCCTCTGGCTTAAATCTGTATGTTTCAGTGGTCAGGTGGGCACCCGCAGCCCCTCTCTGAACAGCAACATGGAGTCCCTGGAGGAGTGTATGGTGTGTTCAGACATGAAGAGAGACACTTTGTTTGGACCATGTGGACACATCGCTACCTGCTCGCTGTGCTCGCCACGTGTCAAGAAGTGTCTCATCTGCAAGGAGCAGGTCCAGTCCAGAACTAAGGTATCAGAAGCRCCRCCGCGACCCGCCGCTGCTTTGGATCAACAGAGTCGTGTTGTCTTACTGTGTCTCGTTGTCTGCGTTCAGATCGAGGAGTGTGTAGTCTGCTCTGACAAAAAAGCAGCCGTGTTGTTCCAGCCCTGTGGTCACATGTGCGCCTGTGAGAGTAAGTCACACACACAGACACACACACACACATACACACAGGTTCCAACTTGTTGATTTTGTCGCTTGCATGTCTGCATTTATCTTCATCGTGTTTAACCTTTTCTATAAACACTAAAAAGTAAGTTTCTTTGCTCCAACCTGAGTTTATCTGCTCCCTGCAGACTGTGCCAGCCTCATGAAGAAGTGCGTACAGTGCCGGGCTGTGGTGGAACGCCGCACCCCCTTTGTTCTCTGCTGTGGAGGGAAAGGTATGGAGGATGATGCCGCTGATGATGATGATGATGATGATGATGATGATGATGATGATGACCTTAGTGAGTGAATCTTCCACCCGTTCCCTTTTAATCCACTCCCTTTTTCTTTTCTTTTTTCTACATCTTTCAGTTATGTTTTGCTTTGTTGATGCTTTGCCACATATTTTTACTTTACACTTCTTTTATTTTATCTTGTCTTTTTTTTATCCTAGCAGACACACTGTAAACTGTCAATTAATCAAACTCAGTTTCATTTTTCTAATTAACTGCGCTACCAACTCTTGCATGTTTTAATAATTACAACTATTCTGATTGTTTTGGGGGTTTTTATAAAATAACTAGAAGATTTTGGCTTCCTTGAAGCCTWTTTATCTAAAATCACAACATAGTTTCTCTGAATACACTAAATTTAAGCTTTAAATCTTTTTATGTGGGGTTCGTAGGTTTTTTTTTTAATTGAATGTGTTGAATAGGGCTGCAGGATGTTAGAAAATCTTGCTATGGCGATAATATTTGTAAATATTGCAATGACAAAATCAGGTGCAATATACTTTTTTGCTCCGTTTCTGCAACTTTAATGTATTGGAGTATACAGATAAGCATATGAAATTGTGTTTCATAATCTTCAACATTGAGCTTATGAAACATTAAATCAATTAGTTTAAAATGAATAGCTTTATTCATTCACAAAAAACTTAAATAATGAAATATTAATGATTGAATRTTACTGCAGACATGCTTCCAAGCTGCAGAAGTGCTTAAGTTCTGATTATTTGTTACTTTTCCACATCAGCACTGAAATAATGGTGCGTTTAGTCTTAAATGTGTTTATTTTAGGTCACATTCACAGTCAGTCATCTTGTCTTTATTTGATCTCTGAGTGTCTCTTAGTCTTTTATCAGCACTTTCTTTTAACTCAAGCCACGATTTTCACATTTTATGTTTATTTAAAAGGGAAACTGTTGCAAGTTCACAATTTCCATCTTCACTGCTGTTAGAAGATTTCTCTACATGKCAGCAGGTGTAATTTGCCCTTTTTATGGGGTGCACAAAAGAGCAAATGGATCCAAACACACATACACTCATGCAAGGGGCAGCATTGGATGCTTCCATCACAAATCCCTTTGTCCCAGGATTACTGACTGTCGCTGTCAGTTTTAGAGACAAATATACTGTCACCAAATTATTTATTTCAGCTTCTTTAGTTTACTTTTATGGTGTTTGTCTATCTCAACAAACAAATAACTCGTAGCTTTGGCTGATGGCAAAAATTGATCTAAARGTTTCTGCATGGAAGTAACTGTTTCCTTTTCTGTCCATGATAGCTGCTTCCAACTTGTTAGCTTTCTCTTCAGATTCTCTGTGTGAGCCTCCTCTAGAGGCCACATTGGGTAGTTTTCAGGCCAGCTCTTGAGCTGGTAAAGATCAGCTCCTGCTATAACAATGTGACTGGTTATTCCCAGCAGGGAGCTCTAACTCTATGGCAGGGGGATCGCAGGATCTTCTCCAGCCCAACAATCTGGCACTAAGTTGGTGTAAGTATACTTCCATCATCCCCTCCCTTATCAG
>NW_013952408.1:651584-659484 GCF_001266775.1 Austrofundulus limnaeus | reverse complement strand
ACCCTCCACAGTGCTGCCCTGGCCCCTCTCCCCTCCCCTCAACCCCACCCAAGCCTTGTTTAATGCCAAACACACTCATGAGTACATTAGAAAATAGAAGATGCTTGTTTGACGCAGACTACTGTTCACCACTTTTGGCAGGTTTTGTTTTCRGGAGGTGTGCCTGCCAGCTGCTTTGGAGTCTACAGCAGTGCATAAGTCTAGAAAATTAGTGTTCAGATAGCACATTCAGGCAGTTTTCAGCACATAATTCACAAGCAGTTTGTTGATTATCCAGTGCCAAAAGCACTTCATGATGATTTGTGTTGTTCCAGCTTTTACAAAGTGTCTATTACCGAAGTGAAAATCATTAAAAAGCGGGCCAGAACGTTGAGCCAGAAGTCATCTGCTAAATAATAAATTCAAAATGCATGTGTTTGAGATTCCTGCTTGTTTGCAACGAGAAAAATCTCCTGCCAAGCTTGTTTCAGAAAGCCGATGCTGTTGCAGCTGCGTTTCTTTTTAAATTGGCAACACGTTCTATAGATGCGGGGTGAAATCTGAGTGTTAATTTATTTTATAGGCCGGGAATGAGATTCCCTTTTTTCCTTTTTTTTTTCTTTTTTCTCTCTCAACGTGTTTTTGTGTCATTTTCATATCCAAACAGCCAGTGGAAACATCCCGGCCCTGCAGCGAGACAAGGATAACACGAACGTGAACGCCGACGTCCAGAAACTCCAGCAGCAGCTACAAGACATCAAGGAACAGGTGAAGCTGCAAACAATGAGCTGCGCAGAGGAATTTGTTGTAGAACAAACAACTCGACCTGACGTCTTTGCTCCGTGTCTCCCCTGCAGACCATGTGTCCGGTGTGTCTGGACCGGCTGAAGAACATGATCTTCATGTGCGGCCACGGCACCTGTCAGCTCTGCGGGGACCGAATGAGCGAGTGCCCCATCTGCCGAAAGGCCATCGAGCGCCGCATCCTCCTTTACTAGACCCCCCCACCCCCCACCTCCCTGTACTAGAGCCCAAACTGACATCTCCTGCAACAGAAGCTGCTGCCACCTTCACAGCACTCGAGTCAGCCAGCCGCGTCGTAAACGACATCACAACTGCTCTTTTTAATCTCGTCACATGGAACTGTTACAAAGCGTAGAAGAAAAAAATCTGAACTGGCCTAAGTTGGTTTTGTTGTTTTTGTTTTTGTGTCTTCAGTCAAATCACCTTCTTTACACTTTGCTTTTTTCCCAGTATTTTAACTTTGATTATGGTTTTTCTCTTTTTTCAGGCTGGTGTTCAGGTTCACTTGAGTATGAACTTAAAGGGCAAATCTTGTATCCTGGATTTGGCCTTTGTGAAAAAAAGCTCTGTCACTTTCTTTCTCATGTGAAGTTCTCACGCATGTGTTGCGTTTAGTCCCAGCTGTGGTCGAAATGTATCGTATTTCTAAACTTTTATGCAAGTGTTTTGGTACTGGAGAATCTAAATGTGGTCTCGACATGCTTATTTTTCCACGACAGTATGGAAAGTTCCGGAAACACGGCTCTGTTTAGAGGTTTGCTTGTTTCAGCCTGAAGTTTGTGTTCGTGTCGGTTGATGTGACGGCTCTGGATCCCAACTGTCCTTGCAGCAGAAGACCAAAAGTTGGCAGTTTTGCACTAGAAACTTTTCCACAAAAAGCTTTGCTCGCACAGATTGCGGAGGTCCATTTCAGTTGCGTAACAGCGCGCACACTTTAGTCCGTCAGCTTGCAGGTAGCACGCCTGTTCTCTGTTTACCGAACTGAAACAACAGGCGTTGTTGCGACACACTTCAGCTGTCGTGTAGCTGCGTTCAGCTTCTGTCCTCTGTTGTAACTCTTTACTGCACAAACCCACGTGATGCAAACATTTCTACAACTAAAGTATCTCAACACACCTTAATGTTCAACTGTTGAGGCTTGGTGTTATTGTCTGAAGACACTAACGAGCATTGCTAATTCACCATTGATGAATTGGTGCCATTTGCTTCCAAAAATCTTCTCGGTTAATTTATATGGGGATAAGGTGCTCTGTATCTTGTATTAATTTTTAATTTAAGCGTATTTTCTTTTCTCAAACACATATTAAGCTAGAGAATACAGTCTATTAGAAGATGAAATAGTAGAGTAAATTATTTTGTATTTCTGCCCTAATGATAGGATTTATAGACATCACTGCCTTCCTACTATGTAGCCTCAAGATCTGTCAGACGTTCTTGCTTAGATATCGTTGAATTATGTGATGTATTTTTGTTGGCGATAGTTTTGTAGCAATCCTCAGTAGAATCTTGTTTTCTAAAGTAGCTGTATGTAAGCCTAGTTATGTTTATTTGTGAAACAGAAAAAAAATACATTTTGTTTAAAGTGTCAAGTAACTTTTCATCAGTGTTTTATTTTGGAGGGGGAAAATGTTTAATGATTGAACTTACCTTTAAAAGGCAACTTATGGAGACTGAGTTAAATGCCCAATTTTCAACTACAAACACTTATTTTTTTATTTGTTTTTATTTAGGACTATCAGCCTTACAGTTTGGATTATTTCCCTTGATTTCAATAACACTAAGCTAGAAATGCTAGTACTTATTATGGCAGTGTTGTCTTGTTACGGTTGTTGTTTATTATGAAAAAAAAAGCCTGTTTTCAACTTTATTTTTAAACCTTGTAACAGTCCTGTTAAAGAAGTAATTAGTGTTTTCTTTGGCATGAATGTTTGACATATGCAGTACGACACGTATCATTAAAAAAACGTTCAGTCTGTATTGCGAACAAGTGCTTTTAAAACAACCATCCAGCAGAAATAAAGTTCTAAATGAACCAAGTGACCGTAAAAGTTGTTGTTTTTAATCTCCTCCTGCTGCAGTCTTCATTAGCTTGTTTTTTTTTTTAAGTTGAGCTCAGATGTTGTCGGCCTCGTTTAAAGAGAAAATTAGCATTTTGTTGCTCTTCTCCTGCTGTGCGGTGTCTGCGTCGCAGAGGTGGCAGAGACGAGAGGAGGATCACTGAAAACGCTGACACCTAATAATGACTCGGCACCAATGTGTGACCGGTCAGCCGTGCTAATCAAAGATTTAAAAAAAAGAGAGCGAAATAAGGCCCAAAAAGTGGAGATGAGAAACCTGAAAAGAGTGATGCATCTTCTCCAGTGAGCAGTGTGACAGAACACCTCACACGGTGCAGAGTTATGACCAAAGGTCATTTACGTTGTAGCTCATTGACTAGTCCATTCATAACGTGGAAGGCTTTTCTGCTCGTCTCGCAGGCAGCAGCCATGTGCAGCTGCTCATAACGCCACATTTATCATACTTTGTCAGCGCACACGGCCGAGCAGGATGACATCTTTTTTACACCATCGCAAATCCCCGTGACGTTGATTTAACGGCTGGTTAAAACTCTCCAGCTGTGTCTGTCAAACGGTCTTTAAAAAGTCATATAGCCGGCGGTTTAAATACGCAGATTTAATGGTCAGAAATGACTCGTTCCTTGACGTGTGCGTGTTATCATGTCAGGGGAAGTACTGCTCCCCCTGAGCAGCTGCAGATGCTTGTTGGAAGAAAAAAAAATGGTTCAGGGCCTGAGATCACAGATTTCCACCTCAGCTCAGGAACAGAAAAGGCTGCAGTGTTTTGAGTTATACTTTTTTTTTAAGTGTTAAAGTTTTATTTCGTGTTTCATTTATTTATTATCAATTTACAAAATGTCAGGTTTTGGATTTCAGGCAGGCCTCTTAAACGTGTTGTTTTAATGACTGCAGTTTGTTGGTTTCGGCATCGTCTTGCTGAATTATGCAAGGCCTTCCCTGAAAAAGATGTCACCTGAATGGGAACATGTGTTCTGAAACTTCCAGCGATGGTGTCCAGGTATGTCGTAGGCGGAAATACACCCCCATACCATCAGAGAGGCAGGCTTTTTGAACTGTGCGCTGATGGTCTCTCTCCGTTTTAGCTGTCATTTCAAAAACAAATGTCAGATTTGGATTCGTCTTGRCCACAGCAGTTTTCCACTTTCAGACGGTGCTTTGGTTCGGAGAAGACGGACGTGTTTCTGAATTCTGCTCACGTCGTTTTACATTTTTGAGAGTTGTGGTTGYACCGTAGACTTGTCCAAATTCGTTCTGGCCACACCGTCTTTGTGGCAGTTTTCATTTTGTTTGTCCGTGGATGACTTCTTAAGTGTGCTTTTTGTAATAAGACATGGYTTTGTGAAACGTGAGATCAACCGGTTCAACCAACTAAATAATTTTCCTGGGTTTGGCGAGAGACRAGTCGACTGTCGCGACTTTCGCTCCGTGGAAATGATCGGGGACGAGTTGTGAAGCAAAGATCGGTGAGAGAGTCTTTGCGCAAAAGGTGATAATGGAGGAAAGCAATGTCGCACGTCGGTGTAACGTTTGCGTCTCCTTGTGGTTTAGAGAATAACAAAAGCAAGACGAGACGCTTCGAGACGACTGCTCGTCCATCTCCTCCTGACAGACTGCAGACTCACGCCGACTGGCTGTCGGGGTGCCGGAGACGCTCCTATCTGCCTGATCCTGGGGAGCGTCCCTGACCACCTCGCCCAGTGCTTTCAGCYGTGCGAGGGGGCCGCCCTGTTGACCCGCCGGACCTCTCCTGTTCCTCCCACACCAGGAGAGGTCAGCTAATCCACTCGCTGCCCTGCTGAGAGTGAGTGATGGTGGCCCCAGAACTGCAGGCTTCAACCGAGCAAAAGATAGAGACGCCTCGGGGAAGAGGGGCCTCTTCTCTGCCTCCTCGGGCTCTGCCCTTGGCGTTCGCTCTGAAGCTGTGAGCTGACAGGAGCGCGTTCTGTGACATGCAGGGCTCAGAGAACATCACAAGGTGGCAGCACACCCAGCAGCTTGGAACAGTGCAGCCCCCCCCCTCCCCCACGCTGTCATAAATAAGACTTTTATTTGTCTTGTAAAGGACGCCGAATATAATGGGACTCTTTGTTTGGCGTGACAGCGAGTTATATACTCCATTATTCATGTGGAGGTTGTTCTGGAGTTACTTTAAAGCAATCAGTAAGTTATTATTCCCAGTTTTCCAATAAGAAAGCTTGAATTTACTACACCTTTTGAAAAGAAACTGAACACAACAGGTTTTAATCCCACATTTGCTGAAAAGCTGAGGGAGTAAACGGCTTTATTTTATGAATCTGAGCTGAAACTAAATCCAGGAGAAGAGATGTAAGGAAGATGAAAGTTTACTTTATACACCTGGATGTTCTGTATTAAATAATGAGGCCCCGGAGAAAAATGAATTCCAGCCCTGATACGCTTTTAGCAAATAGGATCTCCAATCTTCACCATCTGCTGAACTTTGCTTTTAATATTTTCTTTGCACACGTCACGTTTATGATGTCAGCGCAGGAATCAATGCGTCCACGATTCAGGCCACACAGACGGGGGAAGGAGGGTGAAATGTTCTGAGCTGTGAGTTTTGACCATCCTGCCCCGTTGGAAGGAATTGATCCCCGACTGTCTGAAGGTCCTCTCTCTTCTCTTTCTCTCTCATGTCGTCCGGTTCAGAAGTCGGGTTGGATTTATTGTCTCTGTTTATGATCGGGCTGAGCAAAGTGCACTCTGGCTGTCTGGACAAACTCTTCGAGTACCAGAAGAAGGAGGGAGGGGCCTGAAGATTTGTGCATGACTCGAATCTTATTTATTTAAAAAACAGAAAAGATCAAAAAACTAAATCTCTCACCTGTTTCTTCTCATCAAACTGCAGAATCAGCTGGCACGTTCAGTTCAAGGTGTTTTAGCATTTATAAATTCCTAACGTAGACGTATTCTGTATGCCTTTGTGTTCGTAGTGAGCAACAGCCCCACCTTGCAGGGTGAAGCCATAAAAGTCAGTAATCCTCTCCCACTGATCTCTCTTTGAGACATTCAGGCCCCTGACGCTGATTGCTTTATTGATATTGATCTGGGCAAAGTGTCAAAGCACTCAGGTTATTGTTATTTACGTACGAAGGAGAACACAAACAACCTTCTGTTCACCGATAATGAATGAAGTTATGAAACTATGTTAGTCAACTATACTTCCGAAAAAAAATTAATTGAAATGCGGGATAGGGAATGTGTCAGGAAAATTGTACATTAGGTCACAGACATTATCAGTGTTTGAGGGCAAACTGCATCCATCATAAATGCTTGGCTTGCTTTATTTTCTGGGGTATCATAAAAACAGTGAGCATTGTTGTTTTAGTTGCTGCCGGATTTTATTCTGATATACATATTTATAAATACATTATATACATTTTTTTTATTAGAAGTTCTAACAATTATATTCCAATTTTTTTTTCCTCAACCAAAAATAGTCAGTGGCTTTTGCTCCGTTGGTTGTATACCAGCATGTGCTGTTCTTATCATCAGAGTATAATCAGAGGCTAGAGCCTGCGGGCCACATTTACAGTGCAAATGTTATCATTTCGATGACACTTTAAACAGTCTTTATCAATATATAGTCATTCAAAGTTTATGAGCGTTGATAAAATGCCACTAACAAGCAGGGTCATTATAATTTGCAGCTACGGGATGTGATTTAAGATTCATATGTTTTCTTTATTCTTTCTTTATTTAATCTTTTTAGTGACAAATGCAGCGTGCAAGGCCTGTGAGCAAAGCAGCCTGGGGACACAAAAAAGATTGATTTTCTGCTCAGGAAGAGCAGCGTCAAGGAAAAAAACAGCCGAGTGAGACTGGCAGAATCTTATCACCACATTATCTTTAAAACAGTAGGTTATCATAATTGCTTACTTAATAATTCTATAAACCTGTGGAGCTGTAACCTTTGCCTGCACAGTAAACTGCTTTTGATGCTGAGACAGAAAAAAAGAAAGATTTCTGAACTGTTAAGAAATGCTGCAACTTAAAGGGAGTGTTCGATTTTATTTTAGTTTTTTTAGTGGGGTTCTGTGAAAAGTCTGTTAAGAGTAAATATCCTACCTGTTGTTGAAAGCTTTGAGCACAGCCTCAGTTTGGAGAAACAGAGTTTTGATCTGATTGAGCTGCTCCGTGTTGGGCAACAATTAAAGTTTTAAACTATACACTCCTATCAGTTTTGCTTATCAAAATTATTTTAGTGGAAATGTGATATCCCTGCAGGAAGTAGCACAGCTAGCTACTTCTGCTGCTACTTGCACTTGCAAAAACTTGTAGACTTCTGTATAAATTCATGAGTTTCATGAACTCACACCAAGACGCGAGCAAAAACATCACTCCATCTTCAACATCACGCAGTAATATCCATGTAATGCAAAACTGAAAGATGTATAGGGCTAGTTGTAAGTAACTTCGACATCATGTGTTTAGCTTGGACTAAATAACAAACCTTCCTTGTCAAACTTTCCTTGTCTCATTGCTATTACTAAGCACTGCTAGTAAACCRAAACTGAACTCTGTGGTATTTCATGCATAGAAACAGCATTTGCGTTATATTTGTGTTAATATGTTCTCTAACTGGCAGGTGAAAATGCAGTGAAACGGAGATTTTACACAGTCAAATTTGCCAGTTGCCTGCTACTTGTGAATCCTGTTCCCCTACCGGAAGGATGTCGTCAACTTACGAGAAAAGTAATTACCATGCAATATGGAAGATGTAGTTTATGGTCAATGCTGGCTGTAAAGTAGCCTGGTAAAAACCAGACCCTTGTCCTTCACTTTGCTTCGTACGAGGGTCTGGACTCGCTGCTATAGAGAAGCGATTCTTGCTGGAGGCGTGGCCTCTGCTGAAGTGTGTGTGTATGTCGCTGGAGGCTAAGCTGAGAAGCTAACTGGAAATCGCCTGCGCTGTAAACAACCCTACTGAGAAGAGAAAAGTACCGAGACAACTGTAAAAGAGAGCTGCTGCTTTGTCAGACAAATTTATTTTAATTTGGAAGCCTTATCAACACAGACTG
>NW_013952408.1:648145-650808 GCF_001266775.1 Austrofundulus limnaeus | reverse complement strand
GATCCAAACTGCTGATTTAATGACTGTAAAATACAAAAAAAATTTAAAAAAAAAGGTAAATGTGATTACTGTTAACAGAAACAATACAATGGAGCGGGGGCAGGTATTTAAAGAAATTCACTATAAATGTATGAAAGCGACTCTTTGACGTAATGAAACAATTGTCACACTGTGGCTCTCTGATGTGATTAGTTTCACACCAGCACAAGCCTGCTAAACAATGGTGTAGCCGTCCTTAATCAACAAGTGCAAAGCTCATCACATTCAGCTCTCAGCTAAGCAAACACAGTGGTGTTGATGACTCTGTCCTCCTGCGTGGTCCCAGGTGAGGATTTTCAATCACTATTCAAACCCTGTGGAAAGTTCAGCTGTTTGCAATCGCTGTGATCTCTAACAAACAAACAGCAAACTTTACTGAATTTACCCGTGTGGTGATCTCATCTCATTACTAGAAACAAGGGGGCTTCTATACGGAGGCAGTAAAATGCTACAATGTGCATCTGGCAGGTGTTTGCTTCTGCCAAGCAGCCAGTAACCTTGAAGGGAGTAGACCGGAATGTAGATGTCCTATCAGAGCTCACAGGGAAATACTGACCGCAAAAACCTTTTTTTTTTCTTTTTGTTGTTGTTCAGAAAGAAAAATCAATATTCCAGAGTCCATCGCAGACTAGGGTTTTTTTTTTTCCTTTTTTTTTTTTTTTAGTATAGGTTCCAACTATGTGAAACAAGCTCAGAGTGACCCCTGGAAAAAAATAGTTAATGCCTAACTTCTTTATCTTTGCTTTACAGCCGGGGCTTGTACCTCCAAATCAATACGTGATACACAAATATCTCAGGGCTCCATGTTCTGCTGCACTGAGAGCAGTGACGAAGGCCTGAGAGTTAGTCAGCTTTACACCACCTGGCAGGGAGGATGGTCTGGGTTTTTCTTTTTTTTTTTAAGGCCAGAAGCTTCTGGTAGAGTCAGCATGAAATCATGAGGCTGGATCATTAAGGAGCCCATGTGTCAGGAGTTTTTTGAAGGTGAAATGGAAATGTGAAAGAATCAGAAGTGACGTTTTGGTGACGTTTACTTTGAGAGAAGCTTTTCTCTTCGTATCAGGGAAATATTGTGTGTCGTTATATGTGAAGTGAAACCAGAAACAAATTCATTTAAACGAAATGAATTCATGCATTTAATTATTGGCTGCTGCTGAACGCTAAGCTAAAAATATTTCTCATACTTTCAGAACTAACTGATTGCATCAGATTGTTTTTTTTTTTCAAATTCTCTCATAAATCGAAACAGATTTATTGAAACTTTCGTAAACTGTTTATTGAATCTGCCTGCCTCACAACTGATTAACTTTTGAAGACAACCCAATTCAAGATGGCCGTCACAGCTAACTGTCCTTATGAATCAAAAAGAAAAAAATAAGTAGGTCCTCTGGATGGGTTCTTCTTTAGTGAAACGTTTCATCTCTCCTCCAAGAGACTTCAGTCTAATGAGTTTCAGGGGAACTCAGCCTTATAAGCACTGCCTCCACATGGACAAACAGGTTAGTCACATGCAAAAGAGGGCCATCGCCTAACAATAGGCTTGATTAGCTCCATTTAGTCACATGCAAAAGAGGGCCATCGCCTAACAATAGGCTTGATTTGCTCTATTGTTCATTGAGGGTCATGTGCCCCATCACCTGACTTATTGGTTTGGATGCTTCGGCTGTGGTTATTTGGTGTCGTGTTATGTGGATGCAGTGAATGCAGGCGGGGCTCGACGTCCCCTTGTTTTTGTTTTTTCCCTCTTTGTGTTGGTATCACTGGGGCCCTGATTCATACCTTTTGCTCACGGGGCTGAGTCATACTTGCAATAACAGGAGGAGGTGGACAATTGGACTCGAAGACCTCCACCTCTGTTTAATGGTGGATGTTTTTTCTTCACAAAAATGGCTTCCTTTACTCCTCTCAAACCAACGTTCCTCTCTGTGAAACACAAAATAGGCTAGAAGTCAAGAGAGTTTCATAAACATTGATTTGGTGTAGCTGAGAGTTAATCACATCACAGCACTCTGAGCATGACATCTCATAATACAGCATGAGATTGTGTATGACGTTATTTTCAAGGTTTGACCAAAACGGCCACAACTTTGATAGTTTTCTCAAATGGGCGATACGCATTCCTTGAAAGAATGCAAGTATTTTTTTTATATACATTAATCATTTATTAGGTTTTTGCTTTCCCTCTGGGCTACAGAAAAAAAAAACTTTCCTGGAGTATTTCCAAGCTGCACTGGAAGATTTTTTTTTCAAGGTGCTTTGTTAATATTAGCACAGAAGGTCTCAGCATGCAGCTTGGGAATTCACCATCTGGACCTTGATATCAGACCATTACTCTCTTCTGCCCCCACCCCAGCTCAGAAATGAGCTGAAACTAGCTAAAGTATTTATGGAAAAGAGGCGACCAGCCTCAGTTTCTGCTCTTCTCCCGAGTTTCTCCTGGTCAAAAAAACAAAACAAAAAAAAGTTGATAACTGTCTGTTTGGTACTCTGTCCCTGCAGACCTTGTAGTAAATCAACAGAGTGGCTCCCAGACAGATAAAATGCCACACGAGAGTTTCAGAGGCCGAAAGCAGGTTCCAGTTCCCAACCATGGTGAGAGAAAGGAGCTTCCACTTAAGGAGGGC
>NW_013952408.1:644040-647890 GCF_001266775.1 Austrofundulus limnaeus | reverse complement strand
GGTCTCCTGATGGGCAAAGAGACAGTTCTTTGCTGGAGATCAGTGCATGAGGACAAAGTTTACTTAACACCAACCCCCTGGGAGCACAGGTCACCAGGGGGGAGAGGGAGGAGCAGAATGTTCAAACCCCCTTCAACCCCGCCCACCTCAAAAAGTGAGATTTTTTTTGTCACAACAGAAGATCTGGAGGACAGTGAGAAGGTGAAGAACAAGTCCTGATGCCTCGCGCTTTAAGAAATGACTTTTCAGTTCATCATGAAACTGAAAKCTGGAAGATTTTTCTGAGCTCTTCCTTTTGTCATTGCGCATAAATGTATATATTTTTTTCCAGAACAACTTTAATTTGTTATATTCTTAAAGATTCCCCACAGTAAAACCCCAGCTGCAATTCCTGGAAATTACACGTGATGCAAGTCAACATACATTTTCACAAAATGCTGGCATAAAGTGATGACAGTGAGCAACAAACACCTTTTAAGTCCAGATATCTTGTCTCACAAAAATCTGGAACAATATGTGAAATAAAATTACAACACAATAAATTCACAGGCTGAAAATAATAAAAAATAGTCTATTAGCAACACATCATTACGCTGAAATGAAGATGTCTGACTGAATTGCTGGATTTATTTTTTCAAGCAAACAAAACCAAATGATTCTTCTTTTAAACAAAATGTTAAAAGGCATTGGTGCTTATTATTTATGTAAATTCAGTTAAAAAGTGAAACGTCAACGTGTATTTTATTCACAACAATGAAAAGTCTTGACTTTTTCAAGTGATGTGTCAATCTGGTCCAAAAAGGAGACATTAATGCACATTTAAAGCCTAAAGTGAGTGAAAGAAAACACACTAAACTGCTGTTTTTACATGTTTTGCATGTGTGCATTCAAAAACTGAAAGGACACCATTGGCTTCTCAGCAGATTAAAAATATGTTCTATCCAAAATATTACAGTAWATCAATAGTTCTATAAATTCATAAAACAGCTGGTCCATGTTCAGATGACAGTATGGTTTAATACTTTTTGTTTTATAAGTTCTGAATGACGGCTGAAACTGAGTCGTTGAATCTACAAAAAGCAGAATGCGAGCTAAAAGCAGCCATAGCTAAAATACAACAAAAGGTAGATTAAGGCCAAAGTAGCAAAATGCGAATTCAGCACTTAACACTAGCTAAAATTAGAAAAACAATAGGACAATCATGGACAATCATGGGACAATCAATAGGACAATCATGTACTGGCTTTTGCTACTGCCTGTAGCAAAAGCCAGTACATGRCAACCCCACCCCTAATCCCTGTAGCAAAAATAAGAGGGCATGTTGTGAAGTCAGGGGCTGCGTTTTGTAGTGTCCGCAGCTGCAGCTGGCTATTACTGAAACATTTGCATAATGCTAAAATTAGCAAAACACTAGTGAATAGCTAAAAGTAACAAATGACCAGCTAAAGGCTAAAAGAAGGTGAAGGTTAGCTTAAATTATTAAAAAGCTAGCTAAAAACTAAAGATAGTTAGAAACTAGGATAAAAACAGAAAAGGTAAATAAAAGTTTTTTTAAGAAATAAAACATAGGCCTATCCCAATGCATCTACGAGAAAAAAAATGTTTCATTGGAAAAGTATTAAAAGTTTCTAAAACCAAACCTCACAGCACCTTTCTCCTGAATGAGCTGATTTTTTTTTTTTTTTTCATTTATGATTTGCTAAAACAGCATAACGTATGCAGGGGTAGACTGCAAAAAGCCTGCAGGATTTTTTTAAATGGAAACAGCACTTTATATCTGTGAGATCATGGACTTTTGCTGCATTCATCATTTCTTGTTCTTAAAAGATGTCGACCCCCTCACCACCACCAATCAACCTGTGCTGCATTTCCCCACTTGTTGCTCTTTTTGTCCCTACGTGCCTCCAATAGAGATATACTGTCACCAAGCAACTGACAAAGGCTATCAGTATGACTTCAGTGTGTCAACAAATTCAAAGTAATCCTGAATGAGTAGCGATATCATTTGTTTAATGTGAAGATGTTATCTTATTTTTTCTTTTTCTTTTTTTTTTTTTTTTTACAAGCGCACAGTGTTAGTTGTTGTGATTGGTTGTTAGTCGAAGTCTTGACTTCAGCCTAAATTAAAGCGGTGCACCGAAGTCCCCCCAGCTACTGCCCATAACTCCATATTAGATTAGAGGGGAGATTTATCGAGCTGGCTTCCTGTTTCCAGATAGTACAGTGACAACACTTATCTGCAGATATTCCCTTATCAAAAGACAATTTAGTGAGAGAAATAGACACTGACTTTTTTTTTTTTACTTTGCAGGGCATTGCACCTAACTCTGCTTGGTACAAGGGTCTGTTTGCACTGTTTGCTCACACACAAACATACACACACCTCTGTCTGCTTAGAGAGACATTAGCATTGTTTTAATGCTCTCTTAATGTCCTTGATTTTAGGTTTTCATCAAGCTGTTGGATTCTGAGACTTGATTAGCTCAGCACAGCTGCAAAAAGGCATCAATCGAAGGATTCGGCTTAAAAATGGTTTGGGATGAATTGCTTAACGTACAGTAGTTATGAGTGTTTAGACTGGGCAGCGGGTGAAAGAGGTCACCACAAGGTTATTCTGACCTGAGCTCGATCTTTATGCCTGCGTTCATCAAAAAAGCCACGTGGTTGTCGTTTTTAATTTAATTTAATTTAATTTTTTTTATTGCATGACTGTGTTTGTTTGCATGCGTGTGAGTCTTGGATAGCGAAGCCAAGAAAGCAGAGGGTTAATTTTGAGGCAGCGAAAAAGATCTTGACAAAGGCGTTTGTGTGTATGTGCGAAGCCAGAAGGCCATCTGGGGGAGTCTGCGCTCAGATAGCACACACTCCTGTAGATATGACCCTGAAAGGAGAGCAACAGCAGAAGGGAAGAAAAGCGTGAACATGCCAAGTCATAAAGTTTCATGGAGCGTGCTTGAGTTTCACGAATCTGGATTCAAGTGATTTTTTTTTGTTTTGTTTTTTTAGATTGGCATGTCAGATGAGCTTGTCTGAAGAAAGACAATGAGTCCAACAGCATTTTATTATTGTTTTTTATTTCTGTCTCATCCCYGTAAAAGGGGCTGCAGGTGCTTGAGCTGTGGGGCAGCGTCTATAGGGGCCGTGTTAACTATTAACACAGCCATATAACACTGTTACTGATTACTGCCTCTCGCTCTTGAGACTCTCTTGAGTCACAGGTAGGAATCCCTCAGAAGGTGTGGATCTGTGTGTGTTCAAGCTCCTGTGGTGTGGACCCTCTAACACCTGCCCCCTCGCCGTGCCCGGCGCCAGARAACCAACCTCCCACTCAGCCGTCATTCTTCATCTCCGTCCCTCTTTGGAGCCCTTCCCTCCCACACCTATGCAAGCAAGGCAGCCCCCCCCAGCCCCCACCCCCGCCCCCACCGGAACTTTTCAAAAACCTTCATGATGACCTTTATCCTTTTTGCCATAAAAAGCAGATATGTAAAGACTTTGTGTGCGGAGCTGAGAGGGTTGGACATGTAGTACTGCAGGTTCTTCTGAGACAAAGGTCTCAGGTGTAGAGGACGGTGATGGATGATCACGTGCAGTCACAGCCAGTTCTGCTGCTGAAATATTTGATTTATTGATTTATTATTAAAACTTATGAAACTTGATCACATTATTGTGTGATTCCCAATTTGTCAGTTTGTAAATTCTTATTTTCATTTTTCTGTAGATGTTTTGAATGCTAACTATTTTTGGTAAATGTAACTTTTATAATTTTCTGAATAAATTTATTTTATATTGAAATGAATTAAAATATATTTAATTAGTTCTGAAACATTATTCTTGCTCTATTTTTGTC
>NW_013952408.1:638436-643614 GCF_001266775.1 Austrofundulus limnaeus | reverse complement strand
CGTTTCGTCTCTCTTCCAAGAGACTTCTTCAGTCTGAGAGTTTCAGGCAAAATTCAGGCTTTAATGTCCTGCCTCCAGGTGACTCATACTCACATCACATGACCATCGTTCACAGGTGGCCAGGTGTTGTGAGTATCAGTCACCTGGAGGCAGGACTTAAAAGCCTGAATTTTGCCTGAAACTCTCAGACTGAAGAAGTCTCTTGGAAGAGAGACGAAACGTGTCATTAAAGAAGAACCCGTCCAGAAGACCTATACAATTTTTTTCCTTTGATTTTTTACCTGGATTACTGAGATGCATCAGGAGATCAAAGCTGAGATTACATTTGCTCCAACCGGATTTCTCAAAAGATTTCCTGCATGAAAGTTTAACTAGTTCAAATTAAAACTACCAGAAAACCAAAGCTCACATTTCTGAGGTATAATTTTAGGCAATTGTCACATTTGTTCAAGTTTTCTATCCTATAATTAAACACAAACACACATTCACTCTCCTATTGTGTTTGATAGTTTAAATCTCTCGTTTCTGCATGTGAAAATCTGGGAAATAGGAAGGAGTTTAGGTTGTAATAGTGTTGTAGTAGCATGTGAAAATTCATTTTTTTTAAAGCTTATCGTTTGTGAAAATGTAAGGAAAGAAATCCAAAAAAGYAGGGCAGTGAGGTTTTTATTATTCTTAACGTTATTATCATGCAAAGGACTGATTGATGCTGGGTCATTTCTACCATATTGTCACACAGTATCACACAGAAAAGATAAAAGCAGCTCCATCGTTGCCTTGATTCCCAGTTGTTATCACGCCGTGCTAATCTTTGTTTTATGGATATTGTCAAACAGGCCAGACCTCAAACCTCGGTGATGTCTGGATGCAGCTTCTTGAATCCAGAAGGCCGCGTTCTGGCAAATCTGTAAACACGCAGCCTAGTGGAGCCAAAGCTGCTGACCAGCATCTATCAAAACAAAGCACACACACACACACGCACACACACTGGTCAGGGTTCATCTTTGTGTCAAAGGGAAAAAAGAAAGGTTAAAGGTCAAACTAGAGGATAAATCCTTTGAAGTTTAGGAAAAGATTTATTTGGGTCCTTGCAGTTTTCTCCAGCAGCACGTACAGCATTTGATTTGCTCACATTGTGATCGTACAGTTAGGATAATAAAACCGCCGCTGRTGTGGACGTGACTCGGACGGCGAGGGGAAGTGGAGTCAGATCAGCCACGTCTTTTTTTTTTTTGGTCTCCTTTGTTGGAGCCTGTAGAGCAAGTCACAATAAGGGATTTAAACTGTACGTGCTTCAGATCACCCTGATACGGCCTTTTTTCTTTTTTTAAATCAAATATGTGAGCTAAAACTGCTGAAGACCACTGTTTGAGTGTGAATTTACTTGCGGTAGTTTTGCTTTTGGAAACAATTTGTCAGGTAATGAAAAAGGGTTGTGACTCACTGTTTCGTCCATAATTTCCACCTACAGGGACACAAATCAGTCTAAGATATTTGTCTCCCACCATGGGCAAACAGTAAGCCCGAGGTACAGTCAGAGAGGCCACAGAGCAGTGACTGGTGCATTTTGACAGCAATCTGATAAAACCATAATTGGAGCGTACAGAATACATATGTTTTCAGTCAAACAAAAGGCCCTGGTCGCACCATAGAAACTGCCCCTCAATGTTTTCATTGTCTGGCAAACGACTGAAGTGACGGAGAGGGCGACAGAAAGCCAGACTGCCAGCGTTGTTTAATGTGTGCAGGAGGGGAGGTGTGTGCTCAGCGAGAGTCGGCCATGTCTGGTGCAGCCCCAGACCCTTTTCAATGAAGCTTAAATCTTATCAGATTTCAGACTTATTTGTTCTTCTGACTGAAAAGCTTTAGACACTTTTTTTTTCTCAGAAAGATTTTTTTTTCTTTAAAAGGGCCAAAATAGACATTTGTCATTTCCTGCAGTAAATGGACAGGAATTTTAAAGTTTGTTTTGTGTTTCTTGTTTCGTTAAAAGTGGACTTTTAACTTACTTAAATAACAAAAGAAACATATAATCTATCCATTTTTGACAGGTTGCATTCTTTGGTCAGTTTTATCACAAAAAAATGAGCAAATCTGGCACTTTATAAAGATACTTTAACATAGAAATTAGCAAAAAAAAAGCAGACAAGCAAAGCCATTTTTTGTATATTATTTCACTAAGCTGTTGCCTATAATAAATCACGCTGTAAGAACAAATGTTTGTATAGATGTAGGGCTTTATATGTAAATAATGCAGGTAGGAGCAGCAACAAATACCTGCAAAAAATTACCTGAACTACACAGTATTTAGAATAATGTAATGACAGAATTTAGAGTTTTTAAAATGGTTTTCCTTTAAAACATTGTTTTTAAGACTAAAAGAACTTTCTTCTTGTACATTGGTATTATTTATCCAATTATGTATAATATTATATATGGTATTATTTATCCAATTATATATAGTATTATATATGGTATTATTTATCCAATTATATATAGTATTATATNGTATTATTTATCCAATTATATATAGTATTATATATGGTATTATTTATCCAATTATATATAGTATTATATATTGTATTATTTATCCAATTATATATGGTATTATTTAGCCAATGGTATCATACAGTATGTGGTTTTTATATGGCATTATATAGGTAATATATGGTATTATTTATACAATTTTGGATACAAAGATCCATTTAGATTCCATTTTAAAACAACCAAAAAGTAAATGTATTTTATTAATACCCAGTCAGGAAATGAGTTCTCTGTTTTATCCATGTTACACAAGTGAACACAAATTGGGAGCAGGGGGGCTTCCATCTGTGGCACCCAGGAGGTTGAGAGCCTTGCTTAAGGGCTCAGAGCGGGGCAGAGGATTGCCTACTCACATTTTTGTTGTCAGTCTGGGGAAACCAGTGATCTTCCAGTCACAGCCTCACCTCTAACCTCCGTGCCACACTCTCCCATCTTTATCAGAGATCATAATGTCACACATTTTTAAAGGAAATGATGTGACAAGATTTAACTTTATGCTTTAACTCTAACTTATCCAAGGACGGACGTTCGAGAAACGTTAAAAAAGCCTGATGATAAATTATTGAATCAACATTTTTGTTGCCTGTTTGGGGAACTCGGAGCTGTGCCAGATATTTTGAAACGTCTCTGGCTTCCTCCAAAGGTGACGTGAAAACCACCTGGAGGATCGACGATGGGCCAGTGGTTTTGCCTGCTCAGGAACTGAACTTGGCTCCAGCCCAGAGGCGCTAAGTCAGAGAAAAATACTGTTTTAAGTGTTTCTGTCAACGTTCGATAAATCATTCCAGTGTTTCTGAACCATAAGAAAATACTGTAAATGGTGTCAAAGTGCAGTATTTTTAATGGTTGATTAAAATCTTGAGGTAATTCAAACCAATGGTTCTGCTTCCAAACTGTTTTTTTTTTTACATTTTCAGCAATAAAATGGAAAAATCAAATTGAGAAATACGATTTACAGCGTTGGTCCCTGGTTCTTTATATCATTTGTTCAATCAATGCAGACAGCTGCACACTGGTGGAGCTTTTCCAATAACCTACCAGTTGGAAGCAGTGAGACATGACTGCAAGCCATCAAGAAGACCCTGACAATGGTGCATCCAGTGGAAATCACCTATAATCACTTCTAAAATATATTTTCTGTTCCCTCCTCCCTCTATAACCTTCTCGTCTGTCCCTCAGGTTGGAACGTAACAGTTGGTTGATTGTTTCGCTTCAACAACACATCCCTGTCTCCTATCTGAGACTTGGGAGACCTTGAGAGCACGAGCGGGTCTGCAAGGCCTACCAGCTGCTCCTCCACGAAACCCAGCATCCGCTCGCCCCACCACACACACACACACACACCCCACACACACACACAGCCATTGTACCATCCACCACCTACTCACTTCTCCACTGTCTCCACTCTGCTATCAGTGACGTCGTCTCAGCCCAAGGCTGTTTTCTCTCAGCCGCGAGGCTCCAAACAGCTGATTGAGGGAAAGTCACAAAGTGAACAAGCAGACCTGACCTTCTCTCCGGAGACAAAACACACAGAGAGGGGCTGGCTCCACAGGACGGAGACGCTGGCATGGAAACAATAACAGCAGCTCCGAATCCGCACAAGAGCTGAGGCTCTGTTTTCCAGAGACGAACGCAGGTTGGAGAGTCCAAATAATGAGAGCTTTGAAGATCCCAACACTTAAAACTGAAGATACGAGTTAAATTTAAGAACAACCTAAAACACAAAATGATAATCAATTTACAATCAGTATGAATAAAATTCACCCCAATTATCCACCTTTTTGATGAATTACCCAGGACACACCCACCTCTGTCTCTAAAAATCACAAAATGTTCTTGTTTTTTTTGAACGGGACTCGTCACATTTCCACTGTAGCGCGCCTGTTTTGTGTGGAATCACTTTATCTTCCATTGTGTTAATGACATTCTAAACACTCGAGTTTTATAGGCGATGGATGGAGGCTTATCTGACTGTGTGATTCTTTCCAGGTAAGGTTTTCCTTGATGGAGCGGAGAGATTTCCAGCTTCCTCTGTAATCTTTTCTATCTCTAAAACACTGTYGGTTCTCTAGTTTAGTCTCTGACTTGTTGAAAATTTAAATTCAAGGGTTAAATTACAATTCTTAGGTTCTTCTTGCAGTGAACGGAATCTTGTGCCATGTGGCAAAATATTTGCCTTTTTATTTGTTTAATCCTTTTAAWACGCTTGTAGATAAATTGTATAACTACTTCAGATTAGGTCAGCGTTAGCRTGTCCTAAATCAGAAGTTTATTTAGCCTCCATGATAACACAAACATTTCTATCTCCACAATGTTCTCTGCGCTGCGTCTTTCAAGGAGAAAGTGATTAGAGCTGTACAAAGTGATTAAAATGTGATTTGTGAATATGCTAATGTTGATGCATGATTGGAGTCAAAGTTAAAGCCTGAGGTCTGTGTCAGGCTGATATGACAACATGACACCGAAGGGATATCTTGGAGAAACAAATAATAACAGATATGATAAATCACAGAGGAACAGGTAGGAAAGTTTCATTTACTCTCTCCATGTTCAGGCCTTTTTAGCTGCAACTAAAACACACACACACACACACACACACACACACACACACACACACACACACACACACAC